>NC_057697.1:3420127-3449718 GCF_014466175.1 Vespula pensylvanica
AGAGAGAGAGAGAAAGAGAGAAATAGTCCGATGATGAAAAGCGCAAGAAACGATGGTGAAACATAAAACTAGAGAAACAGAGAGCTAGAGGGAGAAATAGAGAGAGAGAGAGAGAGAGACCAATGCAGGTGAGACAGCTATGTATGTATATGCTACACATATGTAATGTAGAACAGCGCTAAAAACATCGAAAATACAGCCAGTATGGAAAGCACTTGCGATCGTGTGTGTTCTACAAAACGATCGTATGCATTCTATATAAATAAATATATATATATATATATAATATATGTGTCTATATATATATATATATACACATATATTGTATATGTATATATGTGGATGTACATGTAATATACCCGTACGTAACGTTTATTTACGACATAGGAAACTTTCGATGAATATAATAAACACATTGATGTAGGTTCCCGTGTGTGTGTGTGTGTGTGTGTGTGTGTGTGTGTGTGTGTGTGTGTGTGTGTGTGTGTGTGTGTGTGTGTGTGTGTGTGTGTGTGTGTGTGTGTGTGTGTGTGTGTGTGTGTGTGTGTGTGTGTGTGTGTGTGTGTGTGTGTGTGTGTGTGTGTGTGTGTGTGTGTGTGTGTGTGTGTGTGTGAAGAAAGAGAAAAGAAAAAGAAAAAGAAAAGTAAAAGGAAACGAAAAAAGATTGATAGTCGAAACATCTAGACAGCCGAACATCTAGGAAGAAATAAAATAAAAATATAAACATCAGATGGAAATGAGAAGGACGGAGTTAGAGATAGAAAGATAGAAAGAAAGAGAGAGAGAGGGAAAGTGAGAGAGAGAGAGAGAGTGTGTGTGTGTATGAGAAAGAAAGAATAACGAAAGAAAGAAAGGGAAAAAAAACATAGAAAGAGAGAGAGAGAGAAAGAGGCTGCCATCTCACCACCCCCGCCACAGGTAAAATCACTCACAGGAAATCTCACGTATGTAGAATATAAAATATTAATCGTCCGCGAGAGAATGGGCAAGATCTAATTTGAAAAAAACTCCGATGTTATTTTTATGAAATATTTAACGGAGATTAATGTCGATTTAAACTCTTAACATCTGGATATAACGTGGTAACGGCTATAGAAAGAGGGAGAAACAAGGTGTCAACGAAGACGACGACGACGACGACGACGACGACGACGAAAACGACGAAAACGACGACAATAACGACAATAACGACAATAACGACAATAACGACAACGACGACGACGACGACGACGACTACAATAACGACAACGACGACAATAACGACAACGACGACAACGACGACGACGTACATACGAGAGAGAGAGAGAGGAAACGCGTCTGTTTAACCTAGAAAAGGTGGCTCGTACTGCGCCGTATCGTAACGGCTGCCGCCGTTCTGTGTAGTAGACCTCAAACGAGAGAGACCGAAGGAGACCGAAAGAGAAAGAGAGAGAGAGAAAGAGAGAAAGAGAAATGTTCCAGGGACAGAGAGAACGACGTGGTGCCACCTGACAGACTCCGGGAAATTCGAGAAAACAAGATTTCCTGTTCCTTCGGACCATGCGCAAGAACTTTAATCGAATTTCGTCTAGACCTGCGAGACCCGTTGCCAGCACGCCAATGACCGCGAAGACCAATCAGAAGACAGTAAAACGCGCGGAATAATACGAATCCGTTCGAATTTTCCTTCAACCTTGTCTGACCTAACCTTCTTTCTCCTAAACTCTAATTCTGAATAATAACATTGATTTCGAGTTCGAGTATTTGGAAGAGAAAAAAGAATATATATATATATATATATATATATATATATATGCGCGTTATGTGTATGTTCAAAAAGAAAGTACTCGTTGTATGATTGGATAAAAAAAAAAAAATGGCGGGAGAAGAAACGCTTCGATCACGTTGAGAAATTTGGTTTTTAATTAACCTTTTCTTTTTTCCGCGCTGATTTCTTTCTCTTTGTTTCTTTTTTTTTTTTTAGTTTCGTTTTGGTTTTCTTCTTCTTCTTCTTTTTTTTTTGTATATTCTTTATGAGGAAGGAAAGAGCTTAGAAACGTTTGTTCTTAGAATATTTTTCGAAAGGCGCCACAGTGCTTAAGAAACGTTTCAAAGGCGCATGTCGAACGACCGTTACTTTTTTTTCAGTTATCTTTTTCTATCTCCCTCCCGCCCTTTTTCCTAACCCTTCTTTTTTCTCTCTCCATCTCTCTCTTTCTTTTTAACGTAACACCAGGAACCAACTAAGAGCATCGGAAAAGTCGAGTCTCGTTCGAGCGCGTGTAAACCATCCAAATTCAGATTTTTCTTAGTTCCTGTCCCTTTACTTATTCCCCGGGATTAATATAAGAAATATAAGGAAGATATGGAGCATGATATTACCTTTTGATACTCCTAATCGTTTTCTTTGGTGCGATTTAACGTGTGGATACGTAAGAGACACTTGTGGATTTATGCAAAATACTGTTGGGGAGTTAACGAACCGTTGCTCACTCGCTTTTTTTCTAGAGCCAACTGATTTTCGACTCGAAGCGCTATCGTGGCGACATCTGGCGGCGATCTTACGCGGGACATTCAAATCCATATTTAAAATCAATTTTTTCAAGAAATTATATATTTAAAATGTTCATCTACTTTCGTAGAAATTTTACGATTGTTTTTTTATAGATAATATAATAAATTAAAAATAAAATTCTAACGATATCGAAGTTGTATTTTGTGATGTTATTGATACGGTAGGTGTTTATATTATCAATCGCGGGCAAATCAAATGAAGTATTAATATTTAATATATCGGAAATATTTTGTTTTATACGTGTATATATAAATATCGTGATTTAAATAAAAAATAAATTGTAAAAATTTTATGAGAAATTTGAAAAAGGATTATTGATTTTATCATGAATTTTTAATGTCTGTCAAGCACGCTTGCTCATCACGTGGTAGTGAACATAATAAACGTAGACGTATCGAGTGACAATGGCTGCTCCGGTTAAAAAACGAGAAATTCAAGAAAATGTCGTAAAACGGGATGGTGACGATGAACAAGAATCTTCTGGTAGCGAGGATGACGAGCAAGAACAAGTGGGAGAATCGGTAAGATATAAAATATATTTTTTCCCCATAAAAATAGTTTCAGTTAGGAACTTAACCTAATCGTGACACGTGCAATTTATGATATCATTCTTATGTCGTATGTTTCATTGTTACTAAGCTATATTGATTAGTGTCATTTCGTTCGAAGTCTTAGATATATATTTTACTAACGTATAAGAGTGAAATTATTTGACGAGTCTAAAGATTCTTATTAATATATTTATAGGGTTTGGAAATTCAAGTAGATTTTGAAGGACGCAATCCGCAAGATCCAGATTATCATGGAATTAAAACATTACTGCAGCAACTTTTCTTAAAAGCACATATAGATTTGGGTGGATTAACCGATTTTATAATCGCACAGAATTATATAGGATCTGTAGTGAAACAATCCGAAGATTTTGAAGGATCTGACGAGGAAGATGTAGAAGATACTTTCGATGTTTTTGGTATTACGACAGTAATAAATATAACTGATAGACAGGTAAGTAAATTATATAAAAACTAATTAATCATTTTTACAATCATTTAATAAAAAATCATTCCTAGAATCTTCCGTGCATACAACAATTAAGAGATTTATTGCAAGAATTATCTAGTGACCATGCCACCGATGCAGCTTACACTATGATAAAGAACGTACTTCAAAACGATTCGCAACCAATTGGTTTACTTATTAACGAAAGATTCATTAACATACCTGCCCAAATATCTATACCCCTTTTCGAAAACTTAATCTCAGAAATGAAACGTGCGAACAGTAGGAATATGCCATTTAACTTTTCATACTACATACTTATTTGTAAATTATACAAAATGGAGGATAAAAAGATTGGAACAAAAACAAAAAATAACAAGAAGAATAACAGTGCAACTCCAACGATTATATGGAGCAATCCGGAAGAAGAAATATTTGCTGAAAAAGCTTTGATTAGTTTTGAATTTTCTGTTGAAAACGAATCAGATAGTGGTTTATCTGGAACATGGACTGAAACTGACGATGAAATGAAGCCATACAGACGAGTATTACTATTTGAAGCTTCAACGTTGCAATCTATAATTAATACAATAAAAAACCAATTATCTTAATCTTGAATTAGAGTAAATCTTTATATCACGAAACTCGCTTGGATTTCTATGAAAATATCAATATACTTTTCATTGTTAAGGTAATAATAAGCTTTGAAAAAAACACTTTCATACGTTTTTAAAAAAAAGAAAGAAAAGTAATACATGTAATTTAGATGATACGCTGGTACGTGTAACGAGCTTTTCATACTGCTTACTGCAAACTTTGAAATACATATATAAATCTTTTCCTTGATATTAATATCTTCTCATCCTATTCTTTATTTATTGCATTTTTATAAACGTTGACTTCTTACTTAAGATGCATCTAACAACAGTATAAAAAAAAAAAAAGAAAAATACAGATTTTTTATAATAATATAAATAATACAGCCCTCCTTGGAGAGATATTCTTTATAATTTAAAAAACAAACATTCTTCACTTAACTTATTAAATATTTTTTTTCTTTTCTTTTTTTTTTCGCCCCTTCTTTAATTACGTCTTTGTGTCAGTCACTTGAAGAAATTGTCTTGTCGGTTTAGCTCTTCTTCTCATTGTTCCCAATATATTGAGCATTTCTGATACAGCTGGTGGTGCAGTTTCTGCCTCTTGTCGTCTTTTTCTTTCCTCCTCTCTTTGTTTCTGTGATAAATATGTCGTAAATGATAATTCATAATAATCATGCGTTGTATCACGCTATAATTATTACTTACATCCGTTTGCTTCAATGTGAATCGTCCGCCTTTTATTTGATTAATAATATCATCGATGACTAAAACATAACAAAAAAAAAAACGAAAGATAGTAAAAAGAATATAAGCTTTATCAAAAAGTTATTTGTTTGACTCCCTACCAGGCTGTTGTGTGACAGCTGAAGTTTTCTTGGGAATTCCAAGCATACACTCCATATCGCTAACTGCATTAGACTCGGAATGCAATTTTTCTTTTGTTAACAACTTCATTGTTGCATTTCCAGTTGACTTGGATAAGGAAGGTAATGGTGGTGGTGGTGGGGGTGGGGGTGGAGGTGGTGGTAACAAAGACGGTGTAGGTCTAGCAATTTTCTCTTCCAATTCAATTATTTTCTCTTTCATAGTTCTAATAACATCTTCCAAATTGTCTACCGATCTCTCAGCTCTCTCAGCTCTTTGTTGCATGACGTCCAACTCGGATTCAGCAAGTTTCAATTTTTCTTCAACTATCTCAAACTCTACATTGGATTCCTTCTCCTCTAACTTTTCCTGAAGCATCTGTATCTGTGATGCATGATTCTGTTGTTCCTCCTCCAATAGTCTTTTCAAGGACTCTACTTCTTGAAGGACAGTTAACAACCTTCCGTTTGGATCGTCGCCAACTTCGGCCATTAGGAGAGCACTTTGATGAGCCAAAACGTTACGTTCTTTCTGTGCCTAGATCAATAAAGAGTTATTCGTGAAATATACAACGATATTCAAGAAAATAAGGCGGATATATGAAGGAAAAAAGGAGATGTGCCGTTTACTTTATCAGCTTCCAACTTCATTATTTTAGCTGTTTCTCTCTCACGATCGCATTGAGTCTTTAATGCTTGAACCTCTTTTGCTACCATCTTTGTCACTCTCTCCATATTTTCCTTTTGCATTTTCATCTCGTTTATCTTGTCGTCGGCTACGAATAAATAAAATATTTTCTTCGCAATGTCGAAAATTTACTTGTTTGTAAGAATTAAGAAATATTGTAGAAATTTAAGTTCACAATAATAAATATCTCTTTTCTAAATCTTATATTGGAGGATCTAAATTTTACTGAAATTTTTTATAAATTAAATTAACAATTTTATGATAATAAGTAATCCTATAAAATAAAGTAAAATTTGTTAACAATTTTTAATGATCTCATCTTCCTCGAGAAAGTCACATAATATTAGATTAATTAAAGAAATATTTATCAACTTATTTTTATACGATATCGTTCTTCTTTACAATGAAACATCTTGTTATAAAATATAATACCTTTTTGTCTGAGTGTTCTTTCCTCTTCCAACTGAGTTGTCAAGAGTGTTATTTGTTCTTGTGCTTCGAATTCTTGCAATCGTGCTGAATTTAAATCGGTCTGGAGTTTAGCTATTTCTTGGCTTAGTTCTGTAAAGATATTTTTTCATTCATTTTTATGAAAACTATATATAATCATATTTACACACACACACACACACACACAACAATAATTTCAAACATAACTATAGTTTTATAAAAATATGAAATATAATGTATACATATTCGTTTACTTGATATATGTAATAATATATATCAAATAATAATATAATATACATACACATGTACAATTATGATAATATTAAATTTTTTTTTTTTTTCTTTTTCTTTTTATTACCTCTGACCGTTTCTCGAAGTTGATCTAAATCCTCGAAATTAGAATCGACTTCATCGGTTATGTCGAGATCAACCGATCCTCCTGGATGAATTTGCAAATATTTTTGCGCTATAATCTGAGATTTTCGTTTCAACTCTCGATTTTGTTTATACCACTGAAAAAAATTCATAATAAATTTAAGAAATATTTCTAAATACAATTAATTTATATATACGAAATAACATATGAGCTTACTTCGGATGCCTGCTGCATAGCTTTATGCATTGCACCAGTTTCAACGTCATACTGACGTTTTAATTGCTCATATTCCTTACATACTGCTTCGGACACTGAAAAATATCATTTTTATTTCAATTAAAACTTAACTTAATTTGCTATAAATAATAATCATTAGAAATGTCCCATTTCATTTAAACGTCTTGATTTTTTTTTTTTTCTTTTTTTTTTTGTATATATATATGAAAATAATTCTTATATTTCAAGTGATTTAATAATTTACTATAAATAATAATAATTTCTAGAAATATTTTCATTCAATACTTTCAATATCTCTTCTTTATTTTTTATTACCTGTCCGTAATTTATTTAACTTTTCTTCTTTTTCCTGAACCTGCGATTGCAAAGTACCATTTTGCCTTTGCACTTGTTGATACTTTTTTTCCAAATCTGTGTGTTCCTTGTGTGCTGCAACAATCGTTGAATTAATAATCATTTTCTTTTTCTTTTTTTTTTTTTTTTTTTTTTTTTAATATCATAATACAAAAAAAAATTTGCATAACGAATTAATCGATAGAATATTATAATTAAACTCTCGACAATTCAATTTTAATAATTCGCTATTTTCTTATAAAGATAAACATTTATTTTTTATTGTATTTATAATTCATTAAATCGTTATTTTAATTGTTAATAAAATGAAAAAAGAAAAATTAAATAGAAACGCGATTCCATTGAAATTTTATAATAAAAATTTTGTCACGAATATATTATATATACATCACGTGTCGAGCGATACACCGAACGATTTATAGATCCGATCTAGGAAAACGATCGACATGCAACGGTCGGATATTTATATTTATTAATTTTCAATCCGATCACGTTTTGAAGGCGTATGTGACTAATAAAACGTCATTGGCTTTGAATCCAGGAGTGCAAGAGTGAATCACAACGGACGATATTATTTTTATATACAATATACACTGTCGCAGTTTAACCGTGAACTATAATCATGATCAATGCAATGTCGATTGCAAATAAGTTTGTCACTGAGAGAAACCAACATCTAATTGAATTCCGAATGACGTTACTACTCTCTGCATGGTTGACCTTAATCACGCTATATTCGGTTTGATTCACTCCGTTAAAGAAAATAAATAAAATTGAAAAGAACAGAGAAAAACAAGGAAAAAAAAAAAGAATTTGTATTTTCTTTTTCTTTTTTTTCTTTTTTTACAATTTCATCGACCTGTTAATTAATAAATGAAAGACTGAATAATCAGTTATAAATTAAAGTAAATAAACTTAAAAAATGTTCTTAAAAAAAAAAAAGAGGGAATCAAAACAAAAGAAAACGAATTATTATTTTTTCTTTTCTCTTTCGATTTCACCGATGATCTGTTAATTAATAAATCGCAAAAGACAAAGCTCTGCGAGTAGTTATTGAAAAGAAATAAAGAAAAACACTTGAAATAAAAAAAAAAAAAAAAAGAATAAAATATGAAGAATATAAGCAGAAACCATTTTAGATTTCTATTTCTTTTTGCTTGTTTTTCCTTATTAATAATCTGTTAATTGATAAATCCTGAAGATGACTTATTTAAGAATTATTTTATAAAATTTCGAATGAAAAGAAAAAAAATGTATTTCAACCAACCAGTTTCGCTTTTTTGTAATAACAATTTTCTTCTCTTTTCGGATTCCTCGTATTTACTTTTCCATTTGTTCTCGAGGAAACAATTGTTGGTGTTACTGTTACCATTGCCATTTAATTTCGGAAATGTATAATCATTTTTTTTAAACGGATTAACTGGATTAGATTTCTCTTCGACATTTCGCATTTCTATACTGGACGTCGACAAATTGCTATGCTTTGATCTTAGCTGTACCGAAGCATCGAGTTTTTCAAAATTAGCTTTTTGAGCGGCCACTGAGGTTGTTCTACCAAGTTTTTCGAAAGAACCTCTTCTTATTGGAGAACATCGTTGTTCTTGTGGTTTTGCTTGGGCGTTCGTTATCCTCGGTACAGGAATGTGAGAATGAATCACGTTCGTTGCTGCTGTTGTCGTCCTCGGAGGTTCCGTGCTAAGAACTATGTTCAATTCTGTCTTGTTCATGATCGCTATTTTCCTCAACAAAAAAAAAAAAAAAAGAGAGAAAAAGAATATTGAATTAAATTAAATTAAATTAATTCAAATTACGTTCGGAAGTAAATTTAATATTACGCGTTTATATGCAATTGATTTTGTTTCTTTCTTTTATTTTTTCATCGTTCAATACGCTAAAGAAATTAGATGAATAAATTTTTATGATCATTTTATAAAAATGACGAACTATATGTATGTATGTATGTATGTATGTATGTATGTGTGTTAAGAATAGAATTTATTTTATTGTTTGACATATGCAAAAGTTAATCAATAAATTATCTCGTCATTTATTTATCATCAAAATGGACAAATATGTGCAAGTAAGATTGTAAAGTTATAACTTAAGTCATTTTTTAACAACATGATTTTGAAAGTATATCAAAACAAAAAAAAATGATTTAACATCAAAAAAATGATAAATGCACTTTATTGTTTAATATATATATATATATATATATATATATATATATATATATATGAAAGAGTGAATTAATCAATGATTTGATTACTTATTATATTTACCAAAATGGCGAATTATACATACATATGCGAACATAATCTCATTCATATCTTTTTCTATAATTACAATTTGAAATATATGAAAACAAACGATTAGAAATAGATCATCTATCACGATCGTTAAAAAAAAATGAAGGATGTCAATAACAATAGAAACTGAACGCAAAAGAAAAAAATGAAGAGGTTTCTTCGATATATCTCAAATTTTATAAAAAAAAAAATAAAATAAAATAAATAAATAAATAAATAAATAAAATAAAATAACAAACATTGAAAATCGTCAGATAAAATATATCTTATTAGATACAATAACGAATTTAGGTTAACCCGATGTTGTTGAAAAAGTTCGTCACACTCGTAATATCGGGTTCAAGTAAAACTTAAAGTGCATGACCGCTAAAGTGTTAATAACATTTGTGTTTTCTAAAAATATACATACATATATGTATGCGTATGTATATGTGTATACATATCAAGCGCACCCCCGTGTTTCAGCCAAGTTGAAAATAGCAGCACTGTCAAAAGGTTCTCGTGACTAATCTCGATTCCACAACCGCTAACATATCGAGATAAGAAATCTACTTTTCTTCGTAGATAAAACTTTTTATAAGTATCCTAATCAATAAGAATGATGTAATATACAATTGCGGTCGCGATTGTTTTCATTTTATTTTATTTTTCTTCTTTTCTCGTTTTTCTTTTTTTTTTCTTTTTTTACAACTTTCTAAATCAAACTATAGCAAATCTAATTTGAAAAAAAAAATCCCATCAGTATCTATGTATGTACATATGTATGTATGTATGTATGTACATGTTGTTTTTTATTCAACAAATATAATTAAAAAAAAAAAAAGAAAGAAAGAAAGAAAGAAATTATATAAAATCTTTTATAAGAAATTTCGTCGATATAACAACTTGCGTATGTTTGCGTGACGAACGAACGTACATGTGTAGTTAGGAAGAGAAGTCATGTTTATTTTGAAAAAATTGAAGAAGAGGAACTAAAAGAAAATTTCAATTCTAACTTAAAACTTTGGAAAATATACAAAGTTAGCACGTGTTATCGGACTACGCGGGAGTCAAAATGATAATCATCATCATCTCCCACAGACCTTTTAACGTTAATTCGTCGGAATTCATGCGTCACTATACCACTATATATATGTATACGCGTTCATTATAACGGAACAGAAGAGACGTCATTTGGGAAATATCAACGTCTCGAGGACTCGTTAACGTTTAAGGGCTTAACCTATAAGATTCACCCATTGATAACGATAATAATGATAACGATAATAATAATGACCCGACTTTCCTTTCATTTCACATTATAATTACTTTTCAAACCTAACCTAAAATATTCCAATGAAAAAATTTCAACGGAGATAAGAGTAATTTTAAGAAAATGACGTCTTCCAAGTAATAGTTTTACAAAGCTTACTAAGTTGATAATTATCTTGAAATAATAGGTCTCGCGCTTCCTACACGTTTGTGGTTTTTCAAATCTGCATATGTATGTATGTATACGTGCGTACACAAACGTACATATATATATATATATATATATATATGTACATATAAATATATGTGTTAAGATGAGTCATAAAACTCTTAGGAATTTTTATGATTCTAAAGAAATCTGTATTGATGAGAAAAAAAAAAAAAAGAAAAGATAAAAGTTAAGATTGTTGTAAGTCGATCGTTCTCAAATTATATTTTCGTCATTCTATTTCGTTCACAAATTTACACTCTTGTCTTTATACTATAATGATCGATCGTCCTACTTTACTTTTTGTTTGTTCTTTTTCTTTTTCATTCTAGATCTATGTTCGTGCATTTAAACTAGTATTATACATACGTACGTGCATACATAGAGAGACAAAAATTTTCTAATCGATTTCGATTCGAACCTTTCTTTTCCTTTATTTTGTAGGTTATAATTTCATTCCAACAATTTCATTGATATTATAAAATCATAGTTAAACGATGCGTGTTCTGGTTTGTATAGATAAAGATAAAATCTACGTCGTATTAGCATCTAAAGTCAAGAATCGACTTCCCCTTCACTTTCTCTCTTTTGCGTTATTAGACGACTAAAGATCGTAAAGATCGGCAAAACTTCGAAAGATCGGTATATATCGTTAAATTCTTTTGTCATTGAATGTTATTGGATTTTACCGACACGTACGAAACTTAACGATTTATCCAAATACATTTTCGAACGATCTTTTCATTATTTTTAATAAATAAACAAAGAAATAGAAATGGATATGTAAGGTTATGTATTCCTTGTGTATTCGTTTTTTCGATAATTAAACTTATTGTTAGTTATTATAATGTAATGTTAACACTATATATATATATATATATATATATATATATGTATAGAGAGAGTTAGTATAGTTAACTATAGTTACAAATAATTACTATTTATATGTAAAAAAAAAAATGTGTATATTATATTATTGCTGTATATTTACTTAATAATAATTATAGCTAAATAAACTTAGTTATAGTAATGTATTAAGTATATACATACATACTATGTTGTATACTAACTTGCTACATGTTATATAATTGCTACATGTTACATTTTATATATTCAATTAACTATAATTACAATTAACTAAACTTGATTATCGAAAAAACGAAGAACGTGTAATTAAAAGGAAGCAGATACAAAAAGAAGAACGAACGAAAGTTGTTTCGTTATCAAAACAAAAAATTATCACAACGACTTGAAAAAGAAGAAAGAAAATAAAAAAAAAAAAAAAAAGTTGTGCCAACAATGAAAGCATTGTAATATAATAAAATGCGTTTTCGCAGATGTTTACACTCACGATCGTCTGACGCATCGCTTCTCTGCAAAATATAAAAGTTAAAAAGACAAAAAGAAATCTTGAATTCTCGATCTCGTTGAAGGAAAAAAAAAAAAAAGAACAATCTCACACACACGAATAAATTTCTCTTCTGTATTCTATACGATGCGCACCAATAAAAAAGAAACAAAAAAAAAACAAACAAACAAAAATTAAATTAAATTAAATTAAATTAAATTAAATTAAATTAAAAACAAGAAACTTGCACAACGAAATAAACTTGTAACAAAAATGAAAGAAAAAAAAAATTGAAAATCACAACCGACTGTCTTTCTCTCTCTCTCTCTCTCTCTTTCTCTCTTTCTCTTGGAAGAGTGACAAAGAATCGCGTGTGTTTCGAGCGACGTTCAAGCTCGTACTGTGTGTTCCCTGTTAATTTCACATTGTCCGAGGGCGTTCCAGGCGACGACGACGACGACGAAGACAACGACAACGACAACGACAATGTTGACGACGTTGACGATGATGACGATGACGACGTCGAGAATGCGTTCCTTTAAACGAATGCTATCGAGTCTCTCTCTTTCTCTCTCTATCTCTCTCTTTCTCTTTTACTCTCGCTCTCACTCGTTCTCTTTCTTTCTCGCCCCCCTCTCTCTCTCACTCCCTCTTTCTCTCATTCCCTCTCTCTCTCTCACTCCCCCTTTCTCTCACTCCCTCTCTCTCTCTTTCGATCTCCCTCTCACTCACTCTCGTATACGTGTTAAAGCGTACGCACGTGCGACTGACTTCGCGCCGAAGGTTTTTCCTTCAGAGAATGTGCAACGTACACACCGAGAGTAACCTTCCAGGCGTAATGTTGCTTAATCAAGCTGTGCTTTGGATACGCTCAATTACCACACGGTTTTAACGTACGAGTGTGTACTACGATGTGTTTATGTATTCCGAAAAGAGAAAAAAAGAAAGAGGAATTTGAAAAAGAGATTTCTCTTAACGGGGAAAATAAATTTATTTTTTTATCTTTCCTCTTTTTGGAACTTTTTTTAGAAAGATGTTTTTGTCTCTGGTTTTCTTTTCTTTTCTTTTCTTTTCTTTTCTTTTCTTTTCTTTTTTCTTACATTTATGTAACAGAATGAATGATATTAATATACGAAAGCAAGTATCGAATGACCTTTGGACTTCTTCACGTTCAAATTTAATAAACTTAAAAATATAATGACAGATTTTTCTACGTCGTTAAAGGATCTTTAAAAGAACGTGTGGATCGTTCGACTTATCTTTAAAAGTGCTGAGAAAGGAATAACGTTCTTGAAAATGTTTCTCGTTTCCAAGGAGTATGATAAGTAAACAACGCATGAGTTTACCTCGGCGGTCAACAGTCTGTAACACACTTGCCGTCTTTCGAGAATTTGTATATACATATGTACACATGTATGTATACTCAAGTGCAATTTCGACATTTTTTCATTTTCATCAACGAAGGAATTTTATATATACATATAAATCAGCTTTATATTCATATAATATTCTTTTATAAAAAATAAAAGAGAAAAAGAATATTGTCGTACGATGTATTTTTGTGTAACTCGTTATAACCTAGAAATCGCAATTTTTCATGAATCCTTGTTATATACAATTTTCATATATTATTCAATAAAAAAAAAAAAGAAGAAAAAAAAAGGAAATTACTACGTAATTTATATATCGTAAATTATTATTATATATCCGTATATCACAATTTTCATAAAGATATTTTTTAATATAAATAATTATAATATTTCTTTTCTTACGATATAACTCGCTCTTGTTATAACCTATAATCGTAATTTTATAAAAATCCTATGAAACGCTTTGATGAAACGTCCAAGTCAAGAAGTGTTATTTTTAAATATAAAACATCATATTACCAATTAATATACGATTAAAATCATTAAAGAAAATAAGACTAATAATAAATGAATAAATAAATAAAATAAAACGACACGTGTATAACTCTTGTCCAGTCAATGAAAATTAAAACCGAGAGTTTAATAATCCGACTTAACAGATACGTAGATCTCTAAATTATGATTGAATGTGTGTTTATATTATATATATATATATATTTTTACGTACACTGTGTGTACGTATTCATACATACGAGACATAAAAGGACAATGAACTAAAGTTATAGAAAGAATAACAATTCTAAGAAATGATCACGCACACTATGTTTACAATATCTCACAAACATATTATTCTAATTGAAAATACAACAGAAAATACGATAGAATGATAGAAAATAATTCGTAGTTTGTAATAACATGGATTAATTAAAATTTGTACG
The DNA here is from genome assembly GCF_014466175.1 of Vespula pensylvanica. NCBI lineage: Eukaryota > Metazoa > Arthropoda > Insecta > Hymenoptera > Vespidae > Vespula > Vespula pensylvanica. The sequence goes on from NC_057697.1 coordinate 3,434,672, forward strand.
ATAACAAATTCAAGTATATGTGTAAATATGTATGTCGAGTATTATTGTATGAAGATAGACTGATAGAAGATACGAACGATATATAATGTCGCAATACACGTCGTCAACCTTACCAGTCGTTGCCCGTTTAAATTTCTTTGTGTTTGTGTGTATATGTGTACGTGTGTACGATTCATATAATTTTACACGTATAAAAGTCGCAAGCTGAGGACTCTTCTATCAGCCGTAGTAGTGAACGGATGTGTAAGGTGTAAAGTGCTCACAATCCTTTGTGCACAGTGGTATTGTTCTTTTTTTTTTCTTTTTCTCAGTAGACGCATTGGAACTTTATATATGTACATATGTTACTGTACAGTTTTCTAACCTATGTTCAATAATTCTTATTGTAAGAGATTTATTTCCTTATATATTCAGCATATGTGTTAATATTTATATAAATAATTTAATCAATACTTAGTTTATAGGAACATGTTTAATGATTGTTAATTTATAAGTTAATGGTTTGTACATTAATCTGTGTTCAAGAAAAGTTCCAGTACTTAACTTTAATAATTTATACTTTTATATCTGTAACTTTTTAAATGAATTAATAATATAACTATTAAATAATTATATCAGTTTAAACGATTTAGATGTAATTAAGATTTGCAATTATTTAATTTTAGCAATTTAAAATAATATAATAATCGAGAACTTTGATATTAATGAAATCTATTTGAAATTATAAGTTATAATAAGAAGTTTGTTTGGAAGAGAGATAGATATCGATAAGATATTAGTTTATTGATAAGATGTTAGATAAGAATTAATATTAGTTTAGACTTAGAACATCTGAGAATATTTAAGTCTGTTTTATCTATTGTAGATATTATACAGTTATCTTTAGAACATTGGTAATAACTATAAACCGAATTAGAACTATTTAAATTATTGCTACAGTATTCTTAATACTATTACAAAGTTCAAAATTATAAAATATTAATATTATATAAATATAATATAAAATAGGACAATTGACAACTGCTTTTACAGCAAATCAAATTGGATAAGACAATCTACTTTGTTGTATTAGATACAAATTAAAAAAAAATAGAAATTCCTTTTTACTTAATTTAAAAAAATTTTTTCATCTAATAGAAAATCACATTAATATCCTTTCGATCTAAATAAAAGTTGACCAACTATAATTCATTACAAATTCTACCACTTTTTATATATGATGGCTCAAGGTTATTCGAGATCACATCTAAAGAAAAAGAAGGAGAAAAGGATGTAAAGATCAATGTTAATTAAGTTTGAATCTTTTTTTTTGTCCGATAGAAAATTATATCATTATGCTTTCAAAGTCAGTAGAACTTGAGCAACTATAATTCATTAAAAATTCATCTCATCTCTCGTGTAAAATGATTCAAGGTCATATGAGATCACATCTAAAGAGAAAGAAAGAGAAAAGGATATTAAGATCAATGTCACTTAATTTTTTAGACTCTTTGACCGATAGAAAATAATATTACTATCCTTTCAATGGATAAAAATCGAACAACTATAATTCATTAAAAATTCATTTTGTCCCTAATATATGATGGTTCAAGGTTATTCGAGATTACTTCTAAAGAGGGAGAAAGAGGGGAGAAGAGGATGTAAAGATCAACGTCTATATGTGTTCGACACTTGAGTCACAAAGTTCTGAATAATCACCAAGCAAGTCTTTGTCTACTTTACCACGAAAGCGTGCTGACTCTATCGCAGTGTTTAAATTCGTTCGGATTTAATAGGAATCAGTTTCGATTAAGCACTCTTCCTTTCTACGAATAGATCCTTACCCTCTGCCTATTTTCGTTCTAAACTTATGCTTCTTCTTTTAGCCGATGATTCGAATCCTTTTTAACTTTCGCGGGCAAATTTTTGTATGAATGAAATATTTTAATTTAACCTATTTTCCACCATTCGTACAAATATTATTTCTTTTATTTTATTATCATATTTTTGTGAATATTACAGTAATATATATATATATATATTTATCTGATCAAATCTTTACAATCGTATAATAAAAATTTATTGTATCTTCGATTTTTTTTTTTTTTTTTTGTTCAATCTCCTGACTAAGTCCGAGATAAAAGAATATACGAGATGACATATAATTATGATATACAAACGAAAGAAAATATATATAAAATTATTTGATTCGTTGGAGCAAAACTCGTGATAAAAAGATTTGTCCTCGACAGGAACTTTCTCGTTCTCGTGTGTTTTTTCATTCGTACGCAGAGTATGTGCCATTATTAAGTCGCTTATTGTCTCGAATTATTCCCCTCTGTCGATCATAACTACGTTGAGCATGATGAGATGACTCACGTTCATTAATCGTCTAACGGGTGTTCGGACGAATCATAGAAATTGATGCATAATTTTAACAACTACGCAGCTGCTCGAGAAGATTATATGTGTATTTAACAGTATTTAAACTTTTAGGTTATAAAATAAGAAAAAGATGATTCGAATTAAATTTTTTCTGTCGTTCTAATATTTATCATAATCGAATAAATACACGAGCTATCATGGAGATAATTATACGATCTGTGTATAATAAAGAAAAAAATTATTTTTGATGCGATTTGAAAAACTTGTCAAAATGGCGCCATTTCGAGATATCCTATTCGTTGGTAGAACTGCTTGTCAAAGTGTCCTAATAAGTTGAAAGACCTAGTGACTTTTTTTTACTATTCGACGAAGGGAGATACGCAAATAATAATCTCTTCTTTTAATCAATGCGATTATACTTTTATCGGACAATGTTAGAATGTGTTATCTCACGATAAGAAAAAAATAGAGAGATTGAGTATGAATAGAAGGTCGTGTTGTTAGTGCGATTTTGTAAATATTCAAGGAAAGATCGGTTCGTTGTTTCGCAAATAATTAAACGGATTTTTGGGCGATAAAAATTAAATCATTGTGATTGAATCTTAATGCTGCTCCGTTCTATTATTCATTGACATGACACGGCTAAGAGGCCGAGCTTCTCTCATGATAATCGTAATGATCACCTTCACACTGATGATAGTTATATATCATATTCTCAGTAATGAAATAGATAGTATTTCATCCGGTAAGATAAATTCTCGAATGAAAGTTGAAGATGTTTATCCACTTGGTGATCTCACAGAGATTCCTAGCAGTATAGCCAAGAAACAACAAATTGAAGCTCAAATTGCAAGAAATGCAAAGCTTGCCAGAAGTAGACAATTTGAAGATGATAATGATAATATATATTCATCGTCCAATCCATTGTTCAAAGGACACAAAATTGTTCATTTAGATTTAAAGGGTGCTCCGCCTAAAATAGGTTATTATAAATATCTTTTACCATTACTCAAAAAGTTAGGTGCTACTGGAATACTTATAGAATACGAAGATATGTTTCCATTCGATGGAAGAATAAAAGATATAAGCGCTGGTAATTGTTATACCAAAGAAGATATTCGTATTATTCAGAAGTTAGCAGAAGAAAATAATCTTATTGTCATTCCATTGATACAAACTTTTGGACATTTGGAATTTATTCTTAAGCTTGATAAATACAAAGATTATAGAGAAGTTCCAAGATATCCGCAAGTAGTATGCCCTACTTATAATAAAACGATACCATTGATTTATGAAATAATAGATCAAGTTGTAGCTGCTCATCCCACTTCAAAACACTTGCATATCGGAGCAGATGAAGTATATCAGATAGGAGATTGTTCAAGGTGTGTAAATACTATGGTTAAAAAGCATTGGACTAAAAAACAATTATTCCTTGATCATGTATCTAAAGTAGCTAGTTATATCAAGGAAAAGTATCCACAGCTTACAGTATTAATGTGGGATGATGAATTTCGTGAAATTTCCCCTCAAGAAATAATAGATAAAGATTTGCATTTAATGGTGGAACCAGTTGTATGGAAATATACAACCGATCCAGGTTCTACTTTGACAGATCAATTATGGGAGAGTTATGGTGCTGTCTGGAAAAGTGTCTGGGTCGCGACAGCTTTTAAAGGAGCTACTGCACCAGATAGATTTTATACGGATATACCTTATCATCTGGAAAATCATGAACATTGGTTAGAAATTATTATCGAATACTCTAATCAAATTACATTCAAAGGTGTTATTCTAACGGGATGGCAAAGATATGATCATTTTAGCGTACTCTGTGAACTTTTATCAACAGCTATTCCATCGCTTGCTATTAATCTGGCAGCCTTACAAGTATCTGATCTGAATGGTTTTCCTATTGAAGTACCTAATCAACTAGTAGACATATTACAATGCGAAAATATTATCTCTTTGAGTATACCGGAACCTCAATATGGATGGACAAAATGTGGGTTTCATGGATCAGCTGTATATGCAGTTACCGTAAGACTTTATTCTTTAATGCAAGAAATAAATAAAATGGAACAAGACAACATCTTTAAAGGATGGTTGAAACCATACAATTTAAAATACTCTTTCTCAAGTCCAAGTCATATTGAACGAATAATAGATGAATTAAATAGGCATAAGTTGGAGATAATGTATATCGAAAAAGAAATGCGTTCTGCAATGAAAGATATTTATGACAATTATACGATACAGGAGTGGCTAGAAACGTACATTACGCCTATAAATGAAAAAGTCACGCAATTGTATGAGGCGGAAGAGAAAATCCTTGAAAAAAATACTTGGCCAAGAAGACCATTGACAAAGGTTGATTGAAAGATGATTATTTTTCAAGAGTACACAATTCATTCTGGGTAACAGAAATAGATAATAAGAGACTGATTAAAAATTTATTAGAAAAAAAAATTGAATATTGAGATATATTATCTTTGTTCTTACAAATAACAGATAATCAATGCAATAATAAGTTAATTATATATACACTATGTTTTTTAAATTCTTGATAAAAATAACGTTATAAAAAAAAAAAAAATTCGATAATCTGATTAACTACGCCGTCCGTGATTTAAAGTATCACGTTCGTCTCATTACGAATAATAAAATCTTTATTACTTGGATTTATTTCGAAATCGAAAGAACGTGTTGAACACACAAAAGTGAATTATACGATAAATCTCTGTGCGTGGTACAATCAAAGTGCTAATATGTATTATACCAAAGTTGGTTTATTATTTGCATTAATTACTTTAATTGCAAATACCTTTTACAGTAAATGTTATAATATGTATACATGACTTGTACAAGAACATATAGTCATACTCATTGTTAGTGCAAGTCGTAGAAATCTTAAAACAGTCAATGTAATTTTATTCTCATGAGAAGTTTGATCCCTCTCTACTAAATATTTGTTCTTTTTCTCTAGTAGTTATTAGTAAGTGTTTCTATGTTGAATCATAGTAAGGCATATTTTATGAGATTAAATTTGTACTATATATATACACACACACACACATACACACACACACACACACACACACACAAAACACGTAACATGCTATGGTAATTGTACAATACTATTGAAAAATATTTTCAATCTTGTTATGATATGGATATTAATCTTATTATTGCCCGTAGGAAAATATCAATAAAATTGTTTTTCAATTATTCTATTAATTTATATTAATTACCATGTTGATTCCTTAATAAAATATTAATCGCATCTACGTATAAACGAGCTATATTATTAGCCTTAGTCCATTGAATATGTTTTTGTTTTCTTTTTTTTAAATATTATTATTTATATGTATATATATATATATATATATATATATATATATATATATATTCATTAATAATCATTGTAAAGTGCACACAGTTGATTTTGAAGAAGGAAAATGTGAATGAAAGGAAATCGGATGGTGTCTCTTATTAGGAAATCTTTTTACAACCTTATGAATCGTGTTCATATCCACAGTATCTCCAATTTCAGCAATAATAATCGGCTTATGAAAATCTTGATCATTTTTTGATAATCGTACGCCTAAAACTTGTGCGGCCAAGCTTACGATACATAAGGAAAGCTAAAAACATAAAAGTCTTCATTTGAATGACGCGCCAAAACTATAGATATTGATTTGGCGCGTAAATTCAAATACATTAAAACGTAATTACCGATTCGCCGGTTCTTGCAGACATATCGTAATATGGAAATCCATTTTCTGCTGCGTAACGATGAGATTTATCTTTTTTAACAGTTCTTTGATGTTCCATATCACATTTATTACCAACCAATGCCATTAATGGCGGTTCTTCAATACTGTCGTTCATTCCACGAATCTTATTGGCCCATTCATCGAGAATTTCAAAACTCGATGTATTCGTGATATCGTATACCAAAAGAACGATCTAAATTTAACGAAGTAAATAAAGTTTAATAATTTAATAACAGGTAATAATATAATCATTAATTATTTTTTAATGTTTAATAATAATATTTAATAAATTCTTACGTTAGCTGCAAACACGTATTTGTCCAACATGTTACCATGAAGGGCCAGTCCGCCGACGTCCCAAAGATGTAGGTTAACATTTTTGTAAGAACCAACAGTGATACTTTTTAAAAAGAAATCAATGCCGGCCGTTGGTGAGTATTGTCTCGTAAATTCGTTGGTGCAAAATTTTAAAGCAATGCTCGTCTAAAAAGGGATCTTTGAAATTCAATTATCGAGAATAGAATATCGTACCGTTAAATTATTTATATCGTCAATTATGAAAATTAATTATTGATCGTTAAAGAAGACTATAACGTGTTAAATTCAAAATTAAATTTAGAACTTTTATCGAACGAGATAAAAAAAATAAAATATATAATTACGAGGAGGATCATTGAATTTCAATTATCAAGATTAATTTTGCGAATAAAATTATGAAACATTATATCTTAATCGTTGAAGTAATTCACGCGAGAAATTCAAAATTAGATTAGTATTTCCAATAATCGAGATTAAAAAAAAAAAAAAACTAACAAAAGAATAATTAATCTCGTCTATCTTTTATGATAAAAAATAATAAATTAAAATTTCGTGTAATACTACATTACCGATCGATAATACTTATTCATCTGACGCGGGAAATATAAAATTCAATTAGAACGTATATCGAACGAGATAACAGATAACGTGAATCAATTTTATATCTACGATTATCACGTCCCTTAGAATAATCAATACTTAACTCTTTTATACTAGAGTTTCGCGTGTAAACTGCATTACCGATCAATAATTCTTATTTATCTTGATCGATCAAAGAAACGCCACAATTTGTTTAATATTTCATGCAAGTGTTATTAACGACATGACAAAGTTCATGAACGTTGAGGTTTTATTGATTGAAGTTATTCGTTACCTTACTTTATTTTATTGAATATTTTCCAACATAATTTTATTGAGAATTTTATTCGCAAAATAATAAAAATTTGCACGTATACAATGGTATATAAAAAAAATAAATAAAATAAAATAAAATAAAATAAAAAGAATAAAGTAAATAAATAATAGAAAAAAAAAATACTTCAATCTTTTTTTATTATTTTGTTTGCGTGCATATATATATATATATATATATATATATATATATATATATTATTCTTGTTCTTTTTCTTTTTTACATAAAAATGAAAACTTTGGAAAACTTACTTTTCCAGAGCCAGAATCACCGAGAAGAACAATTTTTAGTCGCCTCTCGGCGAGATCCTCTTCGATGTCGGACATAGATTGAATTAGATTGAGTTAAAACGAAAAGTAAATTGAATAATACTGTTTTCGAATTCATAGGAAAAAGAGAAAAGAAGAAGAAGAAAAAGAAAAAGAAGAAGTATACGAACAGTATGAAAGTATGGCGTCGACTAATAAACGCGTTAACGAAGGCGTTGTTCGTGTCCGTTCGTATGAAAGTCGCCAATGAAAATCGAACGGGTCGACCGAGAGTGGCCAGTACGCGCCGTCGTTGTCGACGTCGACGTCGACGTCGACGTTGTGTCGTCCTTTCCTCGTATTCACCGCTGCCCGGTATGAATAAATTAACAAAAAATCGATAACGAAGCACTACTTATGGTATGACCGTGCATGTTTCAGATCAACGCAGATTTTTTTATTTTTTTTTTTTTTTTTTTATTTTTAATTTATATTCTTTTTATTTATTTTTCTCTTCTTTCCAATGCATACATTATGCGTTCCTATATTTTTTATTATAGCAAGTAAAACAAAAATGTTTACTCGAGATTTTTTTTTCTTTTATAATATAAAATTTTTTGATAGATTTTTTATTTTGATTTTTCATTTTTTCTTTTTTTTATTTCATTTTTTTTTAAGTTTCGAGCAACATTTCTTTTTATACAGTACTACAATTTACGTACAATATAGATTCAGTGATCGTTATTAGATAGTATGTAAATGAATCAGCTGTGTATTTTTTTTTTTTCTTTTCCTTTTTTAAATTTCTAATTATAAATCGTTATAGAAAGTTGTTGGGAATTTTGAGAAGTTTTCTCATATTTATGGATAATTATATAAATTGAATTGGAATATATTTAATTATTGTTATTATTATTAAACAATAATTAATTTATTTTAATGAATTTATTTGTCGAGATATTCGTTTATTCGTATTAATTATACTTTTATTTTATTAGTTATATATTAATTATATAAATATATAATTTAGATGGTCATTATCAGTTCATATATAATATACATATATATACGTACATATATATACATACATATATATATATATATAAATTTTATATACAATCTAATATACTTTTTATCTTTATATTAAAATTATATTTTCATTGTATATTTTTCTTTGTATAATTATTGTATGAAACATATTTTGCATAAAAACAACTAAATTAACTACAATGATAGAAATAAGTAACTGAATCTTTCTAGTTTGCTTTAAAATCCTATTCAAAATTTTGTATACTCTGTTTCACAATCAGGAAAAATATTACACATCTTGTATTACTACCAACGATAATTTTATTTGCATAATTGCACGTCAAATTTTATTATCGTTGAATATAGTTTTGAATTAAAAACGTTCACGACTTTTATTTTATAATAGTTTACACCAAGAAAAAATCTAATCGTAATTCTTGAACAGATTTTGTTAAACGAGATCTTATTTTAATTACGAGGGTTTCAGTCACCGATTAATAACTTTTTTGAATTTTATAAAAAGCTTTATTTTCTTCGGAAAAAAAAAACAAAATATCGTGTTGAAAAGTTAAAATTGATATTTTGTAAATTCTCAGGTCACGTGATCTTCGCCAATCATAACACATTTTATATCATCATATTTAACCTAGAGGTCACTGTATGTCGTGTTCTCTAATATTACGTTATAATCGATCGAAAGAGTACGCACGTATACGTATTCGGAGTGATATTTTAATCTTAATAAATTTCGTAGTTTAACAATTTATCTTATTTAAGTATAATCTTATTTAAGTATGACTATCAAGTAATATAAATTATTCAAGTATAACTATCAGACGACGAGATGGTGTGCAGTTCATTTATTTATTCCTGAGAAAATAATGGTAAGTAATAGGTTAGATATTACATTTTTCGATAAAGGATTAAAAAATATCTAATTCTAAACGATATTGTATATTTGGACGTTAACAATTCTCAACAAAATGGATAAGATTAGTAAATTTCGAGATTTTTACGAGTAGAATATATAAAAGTATTAATAAACTCCAATCTGAATATATCATAACCTCACATCGTGGACATATGCTTTTATATATTATTTATGGTAATATCCATCGATGGGCTAATAATAAAAAACTTAATAAATTATCAGCAAAAAATGAATGTAGGAAAACTAAAATTTTATTCGTCATTTAAAAGTTATTCTTCTTTGAGTCGTACCAGATTTGTTAAAACGTTTCTCAATATCATTGATTAACAAAGCTTAATTATTAGTTTGTAGTTGTTTTATTATTTTAAATCTGCTAAACTCAATACTAGGCTTAGTTTAAGAATAGGTAGATAATAATAATAATAATTGCAATAGTAAAATAATAAAAATAACTATGACTAAATATGACTAAAAAAAATAATAATTATAACTATGACTACGGTAATAATAGTAATATGCGTCTCGAAGATGGTAGGAAATAATGAAAATATAATACATTATTGCACTTTTTATTAAGGAATAATAATTTGAGAACTTCTTTTTTACAAATTGTTACATTACAAAATTATTTATCAAAAACAATTATCAATAACAATTAAAGAAAGTTGTACTTGAGAAGTCTATCATAATATTGTACATATTAAAAGTAATGTTTTTTATGTAACATCTAAAATATAGTCTTTGTTATGTGATAGTTTGGAAAAAAAACAGCAATTTCCATCATATGCTATTTCCCATAGATATGTTAGAGTCAGATATTTGTTTCCTGTATCTTTTCTTTTTTTTTTTTTTTTTTTTTTTTTTTTTTTTTTTTTTTTTTGTTAATATAAATAAATTGGGTTTATAGAAATTGGAGGTATAGAAGAGGAAAGGGGAGCGTAACATGTCTAACTCAAATTCTACCAACGTATTTTTCAGGAAAACCATGATTATTATTAATCGTCACAATAGATCCGGAACAGCATGTATGAAATGGGTTTGAAGATTAACATTATTACATTTACTTAGTTATTTTTGTATCATATCGATATATAAAATTTAAATATTTTATGCAATTTGTTTAATTTTTCATAATTTAAAAAATAATATTGTGTTTATCATTTACAGAAACAATATTTTCTATAAAATCATAAAAATAAATTCGATGGATAAATGATACAATCGGCACGTCACTTGGACATTTTTTTTATATGGGATAAAAAATGTACTGTCAAAAAATTTTGATCGAATTTACGTATTGATCTGTTGTAATTTAAACGGTTAATATTTGTAATTTTTCTTTTGATTAATTGCTTACAAAAAATATGCTAATATATTTTGAGACCTTACATATCATGTTATTCATGTAATTCTAGAAGGATAAAAATAAAAATAGGGAAAGGAGAAGAAGTCAAGGCCATCGGCTCAACTAGAAGTGCAAGATAATTAAAAGTAAAAATAAAAAAAACATTATGTATATAGTATAGGGAAATAAAAAGAAATTTGGACGAAAGCTATTTCAGAAGTCTTTGTTTGTTTGTTTTGGTTCTGAAAAGAGAAGTAAAGACTGGTGACTGTAAAGTTTTGTTAAATTAAGATTGAAGAATGAAATAATTTGGAGTTGATGAATTGTTGCAGTGAGCGAAAAGGTAGGAAAACAATAACATTTAGATTTCATTGGTACATCGCGGAACTAAGTGGCGATGTCAAGGTTTAGTGGGAAAGGGATTTCACTGTTAAAAATGAGTACAAATAATCTGAGATAAGAACAGTCCGATAAATGGGAAAAACTAAAAGAAATGATAAAAGTAGTATAGGACCAATTATTAGCAAGAAATGAAAAGGAAGCATATAATGACATTGTATTGATCGAATCATATAAGTATAGAATTAAATTGAGAGTAGGAGTAGAGGATGATGGTGGGGAGAAGAAGCAAAGTAATGTGGTAATATTGATGGGCTAGGATCATAGTTTTGAATCAATAGTAATCAGTATAATCACTGGTAAGAATTTTGTCCATCTTTTGTGAAACTCGGAACGAATTTAAAAAAGTAAAAGAGATTTACGCGTTGTATTTAAATTCCTTTTTATGCTATGTAATTAACTGGAATAAAAATGCTATAACTTATAACTTTAATATGGAAGACATATGATATTTATATTTATATAAGTATCTATTAATATATAAATATCTATTACAAATTAAAAAATTGGTAAAATTTGTGATATTATTTCCGTGATATTTGTAAAACTCAAATTAGAGGCCATTAAATACATAAAACAAGATTCAATAGTTATGATAATCAAGATTACTATCAGATATTTAAACTCTTTATTTTTTTATCAATAGAGAACAATCTAGAAGATTGCCGATACGTAAGTGGTGTCAAGTCGATTAAATTGGACGCGTGGAATATTTGGGAAGTGTTATCGTCGATAATCTTGTTTTCGAAAAATCAAATTCGATTTTACAATAGCTCTAAGATCTATATTCTGCAAGTCTATTTTATTTATAGTAGCTAGAATAACTTTACAACGTTTACGTCGAAGATTATGAAAGACATTAATGGTAAAAGATAAACCATGGTATTATAACGTGATCATGTTCCTTGCTAGACAGGACATGTTAATTTTTTAGCAAATGTAATCGGGTCAAAGGCGTTTGTAAGATTTTGTTTAAAAGGGAGGAGTAGGGGACGTAAACAAAAATTCATGATATAAAATTTCATTCATATCAATTAATAATTGATAGTTATACATATTTTAGTATTAAAAGGTTTTTACCTCGACAAGGTAAATAAACATTATTTTCTAGGGGAGAGAAGTGAGGTAAGGCATAAAAAAGATATACGTATTGCATTTAAATTCTTTTTTATCCTATGTAATTTACCTAGAATGAAAATATTTGGAAAATATATGATATATATATATATATATATATTGTAAAAAATAAAAAAAATATATATATTACATATAATATAATAATTTGTTATCGTTAGTAATATATATGATATTACTATATTTCTTTATACCAAAATTATAAAGTTGAAATCTAACATTCAGGAAATTAGTTTATGGGATTAGCTAGATATTTTCATAGAAAAAGAGAAGAAGAAAAATAACTGACTCTATGTATATATGTAACAAACTAATAATTATATATCTTTGCAATCACATAACTAATGACTTTTTATATATCAATCTATCTAGATCAGAGATGTACACATTACTTTTTTCGTCTGAAATAATTCAATGAATCAAATTTGCACGTCTCCGATCTAAACCCTTGTGATATCATTTTAAATAATAGTAGTAATTATAATAAAAAAAAAAGATTGTAATTGTGTGTCTGTCTATAAAATCATAAACAAAATATACGATAACATTATCACCTATTTATCTGATTTTTGGCGACATCAAACTTGTAATGGTGATAATGATCATGATAACAACGAAGATAGTAGCCTTACAAAAAAAAAAAGTACATACCGACTAGATATTATGCATAGATTAGCTTAAGAAATGCTACAGGAACTAAAAGATGTAAATATTAGTTACTCTATGAACTAAATTGTTGACGTTGTTGTTGTAGTTATTATCGAAGATTCATTATCAAAATCTCACGATAAAAAGATGAAATTTGTTCAGGTTACATCCATTTCTAAAGCCTCTGATTATCTTGTAGATTGTGTTGCCAATGAATTAACGTGACGTAATAATCGATAATGATAAAACATTATAATTCTGAAAAAGGTCGACATTAATATTAGAATATGGATAACAAAAAATTTTTTTATTTATTTCAAGCAGTGATTCTTACCTTTGTACTTATGTTAAGTACTATATTAAGAACTATTATTTTTGAAAATTGACTAGATCAACAGAAATTGGAAAATGCTGCCATACTAAAGCTTCTAATATTGTGAACATATTCTTTAGAAATATGTAATACTTTGTTATCGTTTGATTCTTGTGCAATACTGCAAGAAAAAATGTAATATTATTTAACATTCACAGATTTCATGAACAGAAATTTGGTATGATTCAATTGGTTGCATAATCAGTTAAATTATAGATTAACAAAATTTAATAAAACGACTTCTCCATATGTACCAACAAATTTTTTTTTTTTTTTTCTTTTTTTTATATATAATATTTCATAGATTTTATTATTCATGAAATATTTAAATTAATAATAAGTTTTGTAGAAATAATATATATATATATATTTTTTTTTCAAATCTTTGACATGAACCTTGAAAAATTATTTATCTTTATAATTAATTATACTTCTTTTTTATAAAAAAAAAAAAAAAAAAAAAAAAAAAAAAAAAAATTTATTATACCTTTTAAAATCATCTTTTAGCATTTCTAGCTATCTTTCTTCGGATCGGCAATACAACTTCTTTTAAGATTTTCCATCGACTAAGATCTTTGACTCTCTTCAACCAAGGAAATCAAAGAAAACTAATTTTCTTTTTCAGAAAATGAAATACTTGTTTTCTTCTTATATGGAAATTCACAAGTAGATTTTTTTTCAATAATATTTTATAAGCAGATATCTTAACATTTAATTTCGTAACTTTTGAAAAATATAAGAGAATAGAGAACCATTAAGAGATTCAAAGATCATAGTATCGTGTAGCTGTCTTCAGATTTCTGTCCGTGTTGATCTGAATCTCGTACTCGACTGACTCTTCCTGCTCCTCAACATCGATTGCCAAGAATTGTTCTGTAGAGAGGTAAAACAATTATTTCAAACTTTACTCTTGGAAACACAGGATAATTCGAAATCGAAGGACGAAACAAACAAACGAAAAAAAGAAAATAAGAGTAAAAAAATATCAATACTGGAAATAACAATCTGTTCGAACGTCTTATTTGACTCATAAATTATAATAGATATAAACATAAATAACTTCATTATAACCTTGAAACGAGAATGAATTTATTCTACCATTGTATCATTAAGCCTGTTCGTTAGTTGATTATCCGAACGATATTTGAATATAACAAATTTTTCGAATTTAAATATTTCACATACATTCACATAAATTAATAATAAATCCTGATTAGTTCGGTTATGTAATAATTCATTTGTACACAACAATTAACATTTTTCTTCGATGAGAACAAACAATGATCATAACAAAGCATACTTACGTTTTTCTTTATACTTTTGTCTGTTCGTAATTTATGATGTTTGTTGTTAAATCACATGCCTTATATCACATTTTTAAGATATGTAAATATGAAAAATAGAATATATATAGAATAGAACAAAAATTAAGCTCATGAAAATAATATGTTGTTTGTCGCTAAACGGAAGAGAAAAAAACGATTGCTTTGTTGCGTGGTAATTTCAAATGAAAAGCAACATGTGCGTTTTTCGAACGGTTTTCTTTCTTTCTTTCTTCCTCTCTCTCTC
>NC_057697.1:3449786-3456787 GCF_014466175.1 Vespula pensylvanica
CTTTCGTATAGAATACCAAGTATGAAAAGGAAACAAAGTGAGATAGAAATACGACGTATTACGCAATTTATTGTTCCTCTCTTTTTATCGAATAGCTTTATTACCATTGGTCGATAAGTCTACGCTGATTGGTTGATTTTTTATTCGAATAGGATTCGACCAATCACGTTACTATACTCGTTCAATCACGCTACAACACTCGTCGAGGAAAGACCTTGTCAACTGCAGCTATTTCGTAATAAATATATAATTTTTAATCAAGATGTAGGATGATAAAGGTAAATATATAAATATCTTGAAGAGGTTAAAACATGCGAGAATAATCTTTTATAAAAGTGATTAATAAATAAAGAAACTTTATATATATATATATATATATATATATATATATATATATGGAGTATAGATTTTGATTTGAATTATTAAATTATGTAGATTGAAATATTCAATAAATTATAGATAATATTATATAAAGACGATCCTCGCCTAACGTACAATACTAAAAACAACTTTTTATAATTAATTTTGTAATAATTGTTTTTTCTCGTCAAAAATTTCTACATACATACATATATACATATATACAACATACACACATACATACATACATCATACATACGTTTTTCCTTTTCTTTTCTTTAGTTTTTAATAGTTATAATATATATATATTTTTTTGCTTATACTTTTATAAAGGATAAAATGATCAAATCAATCACTTATAACAATATACCCGTTCTGTTCAGTTGACTTGAAGATATATTTCTAGTTTCAATGAATTTGAATTCGTCATTTTTCTTTATACACACACATAGACAGTGCAATCATTTATTGAAAAAAAGAAAAAATAAAATATATATATATATATATATATATATATATAAAAATCTTCACGATCATTAATTGATTATTTCATGTTCCTAATAAATGACGAATATTATTACTTCCAATAATTCGAAGTGCAATAATTAGTATCATATCGATTACTAGAACGCTAGTTACTTCGTTCCGACGATAATAATGAGGTATATTATATATCGGATACCGCATCGGTAACCACAGAAAATTGATTGTCCTGGATATATTTGATGGTTGCTCGTATCTAAAAAAAGAAACAATAAGAGAAAATGTAATATATTATTATTACATGAGATCTCAATTCTTTCGTTTCTTATTGATATAAAGATAAAAAAAAAAAACATGGAAAGAAATAAATAATTGATTGATTGATTAGTTGTTCGATTTATGAAAAAAAAAAAAAATAAATAAATAAATAAACATCTTTATTTTATATAGTATATACGCGTATATTGTATGTATATGTATTATATATTATATCTACTATAGTATAGACAGATTGAATCAAAAGATTTTAAGTGATTGTAAAAATCAATAATTTTTTTTTAAGACTTTTTCAAACTACAAGCTTAAGAATTTTCCAAATTCATCCTGTGTAATATTTTGTACAATAGATAGTTAATTCTTAATTTTCTAATATAATTTATACAAATAATTTACAATAATTTACAAAGTTCGGTGGCACGATCGTAAAGAATAAAAAAAAAAAAAAAACTTATTTAAACGATAAAAATAAATATTACAAGTTCTTAGATATCGTTTACCTTCGTAAATATCGCCTAATTTCAAAAATCCATTAGTATGAAAGCATTAGTTTGACGTCACGTTTGGTATCAATTAAAAATCAAATCTTTGTAATTTTGTAACAAATAATAATTCGACACTCTGCAACAAGTTGTCGTTCGTACGACCGTCAATCTATCGGCACGTTCGAAATTAGCTTTAACGATTTCGTAATATCTTCCATCGCTGAAAGAAATATTTTTTTAATTATTTTGTTATTATCTTCTTTTTTTTTTTTTTCCTTATTTGTTCTTTATTTTGTTTTTACATTATTATACATTTGATATACCTACCTCAAAACCAAACACTTGAGTTTAATACACTTAACGCGTAAAATGTCAATGGCTTTTTGACTTTTATCGGAAAATCTTAAATTTTCTGGATCCCAACGTAACTCCAGTCGTTCTAAATTTGGACAATTATTAGCGATTCCATCCATTAATTGATCCACGTGAATATTAACGCCAAGTCTCTCTTGGGTACCCATTACGAGAATTCTATAATCAATTGTTAATTCGAATCTTACTAGATAAATTCCTTCTATTGTTTTATAATTCAGTGATTCTCTATATATAATATTAAATAAGAGGAGAAAAAAATGGACACATAAAACTTGTCAAAAATAAAACTTAACAAAACGTTGGACGTGCTACAAAAATTTGTAGATTCAACGAACCATTATTAGATTTATTGATAGAGGAACCCTGCTGATTCGAACAGACGAGAGTTATTTTGTTAGATTCCACGGTTTTCATTAAAAATTAAAAAAAAAAAAAAAAGAAAAAGAATAATAAAATAAAGTAAAATAAATAAAAAGATAGAAAACCACTGTCACGTTATCAACATTTCGAAATATTGAGTAGAAAAAGAAAAAGAAAAGAAAAAGAAAATTCTTACTTGGCATTAGTGAGAATCGGTAAAACACTTTGCCAGAGTTGATCGGTGATATGTGGCATTCCAGATAACGAAATACCCCAAAGTTGATGGCCATGTCTCGACAAGAATTTGTGCAAAGCATCATCAGTTAAATTGTCCGAACTGTCAAGATCCAAAGCAGTCAAATTTCGTGGATTGCCAGATTCTACCCATGCCTTTAACACGCTATCATTGAAACCATTTAATTGACCTGCACTAAGGAAACGAAGACCAGGTATTCTGGTTAACATGTCGATCAAACATTCAGTTGATAAATCCGTAGCTGTTATATCAAATTCTTGGATACTGGATTTCTCCCATTCGACTTGCATCACATAATCGCTTTGCAAATCTGAAAACATGATCGATAGTTAATAATCTTGATCGATGAATCGTATCGAAGAAAATATTTATTTTAACTTTCATCTTGAATTAATTTATACAACATTTAAGGAACATATCATTTTGCGTATCTTCGTATAAATTTAATCGAGAATTTTGATTATTTTATCGATCATTGTGTTATTAATATTAATAACATCGATCCTTACTTGTTCCTTGCATTAATAGACACTTCAATCTTCTACTACGTTGGAATAGCGTCTTCATGGTCGAACCTGTAACCTTGGCACAAAAATTCACTGCGAGACACTCTAGTTGTATGCAATTCGAAGAGAATGCATCTATATGGGAATCGTCGACGAAATTGATCCCATACAAATTGATCACTCGCAAATTCGGCGTCGCCGATTTCAATTTGTGCACGTTTATCACCTCGTAAATTTCTTCTTCCTCTTCCTCGACTTTCTCGTAAGTTCCTGTAATGTCAATTTATTGTTCATTATAAACGAACCTTTTAATTGCAATTATTTTTATAGAGATGAAACGTTTTCTTTTATTTGTAAATGTTTTTATTAAGACAGTGGGATTCTAAATCTCTGTGATTTTTTTTTTTATAAAAATAGGAGGATTATTTATTATATATATATATATATATATATATATAGTCGTTCGATTAAAAAAATGTTGACATATGGCAGTGGTTTTCAATTAAAAAAGAAATATATATATATATATATTTCTTTTTAATTTTTTTCTTTCTCATAAAAGAAATTACTTTTATAAAAATGGGAGGATTAGTTCTATAAAAAAAGAAAAAAACATATATTTTTGTAGATGTTGCCTGTGTCAGTGGTTTTGAAATCTTGTAAAACAAATGTTTTACAACATGAGTTGAACGTACCAATCAAATGAAGTATTTCCAAGCCATTGATGAAATTATAAATCTTTCTCATGAAACCTTCCATAAATATGACTTCCGAAAGACAGATACACATGTATTTAAGTTTTGTCGGGAATGCTTGCATCTCTGAGAAATCGTGTAACTGCATGGCCGTTGAAAAATCAAGGAGCATGTGAGTCAAATTAGGACACTTGTTTGCTAATTCATGGAGAACGGTATGAGTGATAAGTTCGATCGGTAACTCGATGTATCTTAGAGATGCACCAAAACGTACGCTGTAAATTATTCATAATTAATTTATTTAATTTAAATATATATATATATATATTATAAAAGAAAATAATAATACCAATAACAACGATGTCATACTTATCCATTAATAATAATTAATAATATTATTAAAAATAATAATGATATTTAATAATAGTAATACAGATGCCATATTTATTCATTTAATAATGATAATGATAGTAAAGAAACAAGAAAAAAAAAAAAAAGGAAAAAAAAGGAATTATTACATATATGTAAATCAAAATTACAGAAATAAGATATTATACATGGGACATAATTTTAAGAACGTTCCTACTATTTTTGCACTTGGCATCGTTTAGCGAACAATATTACGTCGGAGACGTAGATACATGTATAAAAAAGATCATTTTAACTAACAATATGACGATATTGTTCTCTAACCTTATTAATTGTAGTAAACTTTCGAGTGATCCAACATGGAGCCCACTGATTTCCGGTCTCAATGATACGTGTTTCCAAAGACGCGTGTCGTACGCGATTTGCCTCCATTTTTTACAAACCCTTGCGACCTTGCATATTTCTCGATGCGATAGATAACTGAAGACATTTAGAATTACCTTGTCCGGTAGTTTTTCTATGGTCTAAGAAAAAAATATTTTACGATGAACAACGACGGAAGAAACAGTCGATATTATAAATAAATTATTCGTTGCTATCGCTGAAATAAATTGTAAAAAAAAAAAAAAAAAAAAGAAAGAAAGAAAAATATAAGAAAAAAGAGTTAAACAAAAAATGCTAATTTAAAAAACAAAAGGTCATCAATTTTTAATTAATAAAAAATAAGTAAGAGTTTAAGCATTATAATGCAAACAAATAAATGGCATATTAATCGTTACAATTCGTAAATATTATAATCTAATCTAATAAAAATTGATTTATACATATCGTAAAGAGAGAAAAGAAAAAAGTATATATGTATCTATATACAATATATACGAAGCACAACTAAACAAAATTGAGATTTACTTTTCCACCTACATATCTTTCTATATAATTTATTTTCCTAGAAGAGAAAAAAAAAACAAACAAACAGACAAAAAAAAGAAGACTAAAGAAAAACCAAAAGAAAAAAAAGACAAAAATCTAGATCAATTCCAAGAGAAATTTTCAACATAGTCGACAACTTACGGTGGCTGCAAAACGACTCTTAATAACACCACCTTCGGAAACGAACATCTGAGACGTTTCCACAGCGATCTGACCCCATACATCTACACCTCCTAGATCCATGGTGTTATTTTTTGTCGATACGATACCAACACGACAAATATATGTATGTATATGTGTATGTATATATATATATAAAAAAAAAAAACAAACAAATAAACAAAAGAAAAATCCACGAATAGACGAAAATTAGAAAACACAAGAGAAATTAAAAAATAACAATAAAAACAAAAACTTGAGCCGTTCTCACTTATGTTAACAAATTTCGAAAAAAGATGAGTGCGTTCTTTATGCTTTTCTTCTTCCTTCTCCTCTTCTTCTTCTTCTTCTTCTTTTTCTTCTTCTCTTGTTTTTCTTTTTCTATTTCTTTTTTTCTTGTTTTCTTTGTCTTCTTTTTCTTTTTTTTTTTTTCCCTTTTTCTCTATCAAGTTCAACGTCAATGAGAAACACTAATTTGCACTTAACGTTCGAAATAGATACGTTTTTTTCTGTTTTTGTCTGTGTGCGCGCGTGTGTACGTATTCTTTTTTCTTTTTCTTTTTTTTTTTTTTTTTTTTAATCGCCGAAACTTTTTAACACGATCGAAATGAAGAGAGGGGAAAAGAGAAAAAAGGTGGAACGGACTACAATACAGATTTTATAATTATGATCGGAGAAAATCGTGGCACGAGGCTCGATTCGCGTTTCGCAGAAGCCACAAGTCTTCTCTCTGCCCTTTTAATCGGATCGCGCATGCGCGTTGTCCTAAATATAAGACTCCGTTAGTCTCGCTTACACTTTATTTTAGAATCATTACCTGCGCTATCGCCAACGGGCCAGTATTCGTGTTTCGCGTATTTGATGATTTTATAATGATAGAGATCGACCACGAGAAAAAAACAGAAAGGAAAAAAAAAAGGTTAATTAATCGAATAAATGCTATAAATAATAATTTATTTACAAACATTTCGATCGCGGATTTTTATCGGCCGTTCATCATTTTTTCTTTTCTGAATTTATACGAGATTAACGAGAATCAAAAAAGAAGGACAAAAGAAATATTAATTGAAATGAAGAAAAAAAAAAAAAAAGAAGATGAAATGCAAGAACGAAAAACAGACAAGTAAGATAAGTCGAAAGAAAAAAAAAGTTAATTTTAATTCATTGTTTCATTCAATTATTATAAATTTTAAATAAGAGAGAGAAAGAGATTGTGAGATATTAACGAAGAAATTATTTTTATATAAAAAACAATCGAAGAAAAAAACAGATTAACTGAAATGTTAATAACTCTTCTTTCTTGAAAAATAAAAAATTTGTTTAATATTGTAACACGATAATTGAAAATTATCCTTCAATTATTCCTTTTTAAATAATATAATACTCCATTATCTTTCTGTTATGAAAACGTTTAAAAATTCTATTGTTATCTCTAATAAATAAATAACAAAATTCAATTACTGTCGAAATAAAAATATTTGCTTATTCAATGATTTCATATAAACAACTAAAGATCGAATATAAATTATCAAATAAAAGTAACTTAAAAACGTAACTTAATAACGTAAAAAAATAATAAATACACTTTTTCAAATGGATGAAAATCTAATCGAAAATTAAATTACTCTTATTTCTTTAATAAATGAAAATCCAATTAACTAATAAAAAACAAATTCTTTTTAATCTCGAATACTTTTTAAAAATTGTCATTATCATTATCATTATTATTATTATTATTATTATTATT
>NC_057697.1:3461849-3469934 GCF_014466175.1 Vespula pensylvanica
AATAGAAAAATTCTAAGAAAAAATTGTTCATATCTTGTTCTACTAAAAAAATATGTTTCGTACGAAAAATAAATGAATAAATAAAAGAATTAAATCTCAATCAAATTTCTATAAATTTTCATATATTTTACAATGAATATTTCATATAGTTGATTTTAATGACTTTTTGATTAAACCGGAAATAAAAAGGATTAATGTCGTATATTCTATCACAGATAAAGTTAAACTACTTGTTCAAGAATCAAATTCAAGTTTTTCGATTGATAGCTGTTTCAAATTTGATTAATTAATTCTTGTGAATTGCATGAGTGTGTAGAAAAAAACGAAACATTTTTTTTTTTTTTTTTTTTTTTTTTTTTTTTTTTTTTGTAAACGATAGATGGAATTACAAATGATTTATCGACGGTCGGTAATAAACATTCCTATAAAAGTTGATAATAGCTCCGACCAAATTGATCGAATCATTGTTAAGTAGGATGTTTTACTTGACAATAGCAAATTGTCGTCTTTGTAATAATGTTAAATACATATGTTAAATTATTACTAAATGTTTAAACAACATTTTTTTATACTATACATATCTACTTGTCTCTAGAATTACTTATAAAATATAATATATCGTTTGTGATAAATCTCTTTTGTTTTTCATTTGTTTTGGAAATAATCGTATTATCATTTTCTTTGTTTCTTCGTGAAATGTAAATTTATTCTTGACGAATGTAAATTTGCTATTGTTCAATCATAGTTCGTTATTGGAAAAAAGAAACATATGTATATATACACACATATATTATATGTTCGTAGTATATAATCAATACACATACACACACGCACACAGACGAGATTTTTATATATCTGTCCGATAAAAATGTCGATCTCAAAAGGAATAGTCATGTTTTTATTTTCTTATCGATCGTAAATAACACGAAAATAACAAGAGAAAGTACATATCAATCGTTATAACGACCGATATAACGATAATGATATTGATAATGTTTTCTAGATTGATCTTGTTATAACTTTTCTAAAAGAAATATCTAAAGGAATAAAAGAGAGGGAGACTTCGTGATCGATTATTCGCATGGTCCGCACGGTTTCGATCATTCGCACCGTCTCGAAATCTTTGATCGAAAGAAAAAGATCTTATCGACGAGCTCTTCGAGCGTAACGGAGATAAAATTTATCTCCCGATAAATTCGAGCGAGGTAGGAGCATTGGTGTAAGAAGGATGTATGTATTAATCTGAGGAAAAGAAGAAGAAGGGATGAGAGAAAAGATTTAATCGAATCGGTTAGGGTTGCCCGTTAAGAGACAAAAGTTAGTCGACGTTACCGCGTTGCACGGCGTTCATTTCGTTCGTTAAAAGTTTTCTTTATTATTATTATTCTTTTTTTGTTTTAATTTTTTTCTTACTCCTTTTATTTTTAAAAGTGCCAAATATATACATATATATGTACGACGAGAATAATCGAACGCAACAACAACAACAACAACAACACCAACAACAACAACAGTAGAAACAGGAACAGGAACAGGAGCAGGAGGAGGAACAGAAGAAGCAGGTGCAGTAACAGCAGCAGTAGCAGCAGCAGCAGCAGCAGCAGTAGTAGCAGTAGTGTAGCGCAACAGCAGCGCCCCTCTATCGATCTCTTTCGTAAACGGTCGTAGTATAGTAGGAATAGCAAAAAGACATAAAAGAAGACTCTGTTCTATTCTTTCCCTCCTTTTTTTACGTCGCTTATTGCCCTTCCCTTCCCTTCTATCCTCTCATCTTACTCATACATTCGCTCATTCGTTCACTTCCATCTTACCGTCATTTTCTCTCTCTCTCTCTCTCTCTCTCTCTCTCTCGGTCTCCTTCTTTCTTATACTCGCGCATTCCGTCGTTCTCTCTCTCTCTCTCTCTCTCTCTCTCTCTCTCTCTCATTCTTTGTACTATATATATATATATATACACATATATATACACTTTCGTTCTATTCGCTCACACATTCTCTGTCTTTCTTTCTTTCTCGTTCTCTCTCTCTCTCTCTCTCTCTTTCTCTTTCTCTCTTCTTTTCGAAGTGAACATGCGCGCAAATATGGCGGATGGTATAAAGGCGCCTGCCTACGGCGCAACGCGACCAGTCTAGAACGTGTCTCGTAACGGTGCTCTATTCTCGTCCACCATTTTAAAGCGATTCGCTTTTTTTTTCAAGTGCATACCTCGTGCCAACGTTCTTTCCTTTTTTTTCCGTCTTCTTCTTCATCTTCTTTGTGTGCTTCATTTCAACTGATCGATAAAGAAAACTACTTGAGGAAAAGGAGAATAGAAATACATAATATATATATATATTTATATATATATATATATATACACACACACACATACATACACACACTCATCACACTCACGTATATATATATATATATATTTATACGTATCAAAGAGAAAAAAATCTTTCGTTCAAAGAACAGAGACAAGAGAAGAAAGAGAACGACGACATATGCGCTCGAGCGCGAGAAAGACGAAGACAGTTGGGGAACGAACAGGCGTATATGAAAAACGATATAACGCGACGATAATCGTCGTCGATCTTTTAGGCTCCTGAAGTCATGAAGTAAAAGAAAGAAAACAAAGAGAAAACAAAAAAAAAACAAAAAAAGAACCAAAGGGGACGACTACCAAGTATTTCCTTCCTCTTCTCGAGGAGAGACGAGAAAAAGACACGCCGGCCAAGAGGCGCGGCGACGAACTCAGCTCGAAGCGACCGAACTCAGTCCTCAGTGTAGGCTAGTCGGCTCGCTCACGGTGCTAGTGCTTTAAAGGTGCGCGCGAGGGGTTGCAGGTGTTCATTCAAGAACGTTTCTCTCACTCCCACTCTTTATTTCCCCTTCCTTCTCTTTTCGACTAACCTAATCTTTCTTTCTGTTTTTCTTTTTTCTTTCTTTCTTTCTTTTTTTTTTGTCTTTTTCATACCTTTCTTTGCTTCTTTTTATCCCATTTTCCCTCTCTCTTTCTCTCTTCCTTCGATCTCTATCTATCGTTAGTGATACAACATAACCTCACTTTCTTTCTTCCTTTCTTTCTTTCTTTCTTTCTTCCTTCCTTCCTTTCTTTTTTCTTTCTTTCTTATATATCATTGCTTACAATTAGTTTGAAAGTTTGTTAGAATTGTCACGTTTTACAGGCGTCCGTGTTACTTTGTTTTTTTTAGGCTTACGCTCCTTGCACCTAAAGAAACACAAAAGTAATAACCAACAAGAACGAGAAGAACAACGACGACGAAAAGAGAATCTTGTGAAATTTTCTTCCTCTTCTTCTTCTTCTTCTTCTTCTTCTTCTAATTATTCTTAACCTGTTTATTTTTTTTTCTGCTTTTTCTACTTCTCTAATATATATATTTTTTCTTTTTCTTCTTTATCATTTTCTTTTTCAACGTTATCGAGTTTAAAAATTTTCGACTGATCAAATACGAGTAATTTGTTATACGGTGAAAAAACTTTGATCCTACTGTGATATAATAATAATAATAATATTATTAATAATAATAATAATAGTATAGTTCAAAGAGAAAGAAATATAATAAATAAAAAAGGGAGAGTGGTAATACGCACATATACATATATACGTACATATACATACGCGCCATAACGCCGTCGAAAGACGCACTCGCCGGCGGCGATATATAACAAACATGGCGGTGAACATGTGCGCGCGAAATTGCACCGAGGACACAACCGGATTCTTTTTCGAGATGATCTACGGCGATATTTCGTTACCTTGGAACGAATATTCCTATTATGTCACTTACAATCCTTGGTTCTTCTCAATACTTGGCAGTACTATGGTTGGTCTTGCTGGTGTATTACCACTTTTGGTTATCCCCATTGAAGAAGGCGCCGATCTCAAGAATGGAGGTAATTTTATTATATTTTTTAATTTATTATAATAATGCAAGACTTTCTTCTTTTCTTTTTCTTTGGTTCTTTTTTTTCTATTTTTTCTCTCTTTCCCTCGTCTCTTTTTTTTTTTTTTTAGATTATGAACCATTTGTAAGTGAAAAGGAGAAAAACTTGTTAAAAAGAAAATCTTTTCGAATTTTCTTTCGAAGAAATGATTTGTTTATCGAACGACAAACGCAACGCTACGATTCGTTAGACGGGTAAATATTTCAACGCAACGGTTGAGAACCCTTTCATTTTCTCGTTTCATAACGAAATTCGCTCGTGTTTCAAAGAGAATTTTTTTTTTTTTTTATATTAATCTTTCGACGTTATTCCTTTGTTTCTTTTCTTATTTTTTTTTTGTTTTTTGTTTTTTGTTTATGACATGTTCGTGAAAAAAATGAGGAAAAGATGATAAAAAAAATTTTGTCAAACATCGTTCGGAAGAAATTCTTTATCGAACGACGAATGCGGCGCCACGATTGGTCAGGATCGAAATTAAAAACCGTTAGAATTTGAACGCGAGGCTAGAGAATCTTTTTATTATACTTTCTCGTTTCAACGAAACTCGTTCATATTTTTTTCTTTTCGCTTTTTATTATTATTTTTTTCTTTAAATCGAAGCATCATCGTTTTGTTGTTTCGTATGAGTTTTAATTAACGTACAATGATATTAACCTTTTATAAATAAAAGTTGTGCAATCGTTCATTAAATTGTCATATATTTGCACGTGTAAGACGTTTCATTGTTTATTGTTAAACATTTTCGCATGTAAATTATTCATTACGGATTTGAACTTTATACAAAGATAGATAATAATCTCAATAGAACATTTATCTTTTTCTTCGTTCGATAAAACAGCGTTTCTCAATCTATTATTCGTAGCTTTTTGCAATATGGATCGCAAAAGAGTGAGAAAGGTGATTAAATTATAAAATATTTCCAAAAAGTCATCTAGTACAATGTTCTTTGCAAATTTACGAGAATACCACAGTTAACAGTCGAATCTTTAAAATAATATATGGATTTTTAAAAATCTTATTTTATAAATATTTGAACCGCGATATCATTACAAACAAATGGTCGTATAAAATATTGAGAAACACTGCGATAAACGAATGAGATAGAACTGAGGAATATTCTCGATCAAATTAAAACGTTCTAAATGAAGTAAGAATTTTCGATTTAAAAAAAAAAAAAAAAAAAAGTATAGATAATAAATGGAACGACTATAAGTATGTATAGCTATATTTACCGAACTGTTTGGCATTAGATTTTGGCAGGACCAAGTAACTCCGTCATTGGAAATACGTCGAATTAAATAATGCACATTGTGATTCATTTATAAGTACGAATAACAATAGAACATTTTCTTTCCGTCCTCGTCTTCTTCCAAATTTGGGAAAGTATGACGAAATTTAATTTTAATCCGTTTAACATTTTCAAACAATGACTCGTCAAATTTTTATATCGAACGTTTCTACCATTTTAAGTGATTATAACTGGAATATACATATCTCCGATTTTATTGCTTGTATAAATAAATGTTTCGACTAAAAAAAAAAAAAAAGTTGCTAGGTTTTAACGGGAAAAAGTGTAATATTTATCGCAGTTTTATCTCGCAGAGGGATTCTGTTTTTTTTTTCTTTCTTTTTTCTTTCTTCTTTTCATATATTTTTGAAATATTTAATCTTTTTTTTTTTTTTTTGGTTTTATTTTTTTAATTGCCGCAGTTGGAATCGTTGAATATTTTCTAATTACGCATTCGGTGTATACAAGCGCATATGGAAAAAAAGAAAGTTGAATTAATTCGACGAATGTTCGAAAGCATTACCGATCTCATGAATGATGTATATTGGATAAACGTCGAATAGGCAACAAATCGTAAAAAATATTTTAGCAAATATCAGTGATACGTTTTTCATCATATTCTCTCAGATGTTAGACTGATGAGATGTTGTACAAACAAACAATATTTCTAATTGCTTCTCATAGATAAAAATTTAGTCGTGAAGGGTCGTGCAACCTGAGATCAAATCGCAAGGTCAAATTTATTTATCAAAATAACACATTGAACTATCTATCAAAATACGAATTAAGCAAAATAACAAATTGATGAATATCAACGTTGTTCATTGAATTGGGCAACTCGTATTTGGAAAAAAAAAAAAAAAGAAAAAGAAAGAAAAATTCAAATAAATGGCAGAGTCGAGATGAACATCCTCGAAAGAAATTTACGGTCTTCAATCAAATAACCATTATAACAATATCACCGCATTGTACTTCGCACTTCAGCAGTCGTAAACAATGTTATTGCGATTGGACAAATTGATTAAACATCACGGCGTCTTAACTCGATGAAATGTCGATGAGAAGAAATATTCGTTGTATTCGTATTGGATATTTTCTACAATTATTTTATTAAATATTTGCAGAACAACAATGACTCCCTGTGAAATAATTTCGATAAATATTACATTTACCACTTTCAACTTTAGAAACTTTTACAGTAACCATTTGTTTCTAAAAACAATAAGATCGGAGATATATTCGAACGTATCATTTAAAATATGACATCCGTGTATAAATTCGTTATTAATTCAAGTGTATATATATATATATATATATATATATATATATATATATATATATAGGGTGGACCGTTGAAATCTGACCACGATTATTCAAATTGACGATTATTGAAATGTAACTTAAATATTGGTTATATTATTATAAATTAATATCAAATAGAATGACGTTGATTATTATATTATGTCTGGTGTATGTCAATTGATATCATCAATTTATTGTAGTTTTTTAAATCGTCAGATTCCAATCAGTCTCATTCTATACATATATACTTTCTCGAATTAATAAATAATGTACAACACAAATGTTGTATATTTTTTCAATTCAAAATTCCCGCCTCCGGCGCACGTATATTTATATGTGATATTGAGAAATCCAAATTCTACTGAGAGAAGACGTCTTTGTTCTCTCGTGAATTCTGACGTAAGCTATTTCTAGGGTCAAGCACACCGGATGATGGTGGGATGTTGTGTAGCTAGCATCATTCTATCCTTTTTTATCTCAAAAGAAAAGTTTTGCAATCGATGTTGTCGACGACAAAGTTTCTTGCAATCTAATTTCACCTGAAATTCATGACTAACGTAAATAACGATAACGTTACATGATCGAAGTAACAACGTTTTTCTGCATTCGAGTTTTTCTTCATCGAATTTTATCTTTTTTCTTTCCTTCTTTCTTTCTTTCTTTCTTTTTCTTCTTACTTTCTATAACGCTATGTAACTTTAATAATCACACATAATCACACTGTATATATTTCTCTATAAAATGAGTTTTTTTTTTTTATATGTCATATTATTGCCAACAATAAACGCAATTGTTATTTTATCTCCGTTTGTTAATATCTATTTTCGTTCTTTGTTTCTACTTTCTTTCTTTCTTTTTCTTTTTATTCTTATTTGTTTGTTTATTTATTTATTTTTTTTTTTTAATTTTTATTTTCATTTTTTCTTTTTTCTTTTTCTTTTTATTATTATAATAAATAAGTTAGATTCTCCTTAGTAATTATACAGAGTGGGCTAAAAGTTTTTACAATAGACGAATCAAAAGTTTCTAACTGGACTACAAATTCCTTCAGGCTAATATTCCTCTTTTGATTGTAAAAAAGTTCTCAGGGACTCTAGAAAAAGAGTAATTGAGTTTTTAAAAATGATCTGCGAATCTTTGATCTAATCTGTGTATTGGTATAACTAATACTATAGTTTTTACGTTTTGTTTAACACGTCTGGTGTACGAACTAATTCTCTGAATTTTTTTTTATTTTTAGTGAAAGTTTCTGCGATAGAAAATTATTCTATATAATCGATACTTGGAAACATGACTGCGTTCTTTACGTCGAGAAATTTAAACTGCGCAGAAACGATGTTTCACTAATGCAATTTGTATGCCAAGTAGTTAACATACGTGCATATATATATACCGAAAAAAAAGAAAGATAAATACAGTAGAACATTAAATGTTGCAAATTTCAATATAAAATATAGACAATAATAATTAACTTTTTTTTTTTTTTTTTGGTAATATCGGACTAATACTTGAATATGAGATTTTTACATAATTACTTTATCGTG
>NC_057697.1:3470034-3495969 GCF_014466175.1 Vespula pensylvanica
AGAGAGAGAGAGAGAGAGACAACTAAAGCTTTAGATAACGTCTCTTGTTCGAAGATGACAAGCTTGTATGGTTAGTTCTATTCGTTATACGTTTCAGAAAGAGATATATAGAAGCAATGTTAGAAACAGAGATAGAAATAGAAATAGAAACAGAAACAGACAGATACATAAATGAGTGTTACGGGATACGGTCTCATTCACTTTACCAATAGTCTTATCGTTGTTATCATAATTAAACGATTAACAGGAACTCGAACAAAATAAAAGTAAGTAAAACGAAAAGAAAGGATTATGTTAATACTGGAGTGGCATTGTTCCCCGATGAAACTCTAATCGTCCTCTTTTCCATTCTCTCGGGCTTTATCTCTCTCTCTCTCTCTCTCTCTCTCTCTCTCTCTCTCTCTCTCTCTCTCTCTCTCTCTCTCTCTCTCTCTCTCTGTCTCTTTGTCTTTGTCTCTCTGTCTCTCTGTCTCTCCGTCTCACTCACGTGTTTAATACCATCGTAGTAAGCAAGGTCATGAAACTTGTTTGATGAAATTCTCCGCGTGACATGCATGCAAAATTTGTTACCTGTCCATATATCGGAATTCAAGATCACGAAATTTATAGAATGTCCTTCTAACGATGATAATGTTCTTAAAAAGTATTTTTCTCCACGATCCTTGTAAATCTTTTACTTCATTTTCTCTCTCTCTCTCTCTCTCTCTCTCTCTCTCTCTCTCTCTCTCTCTCTCTCTCTCTCTCTCTCTCACTCTCTCACTCTTTGGTTTTTTCTTTTCTTTTTTTAAGAGTCATCATCTCGATTTAATCGCTAATAATCGATAATTCGATAATAAAATCAAAAGTAAAGTTTTGATAAATTTCTGTCGAGTATTATCGAAGTGGTACCACTGTGATATGGAAAAGGAAGGATATATAAAATAAAATAAAAGGAGGATGGACAAATAAAAAAAAAATCATGATATAGTGGTATTTCATGGAAAAGAGATAGTAGAAGGGAAAGTACGTTGAAAATATCGCAAGTAATTTCTAATTAATGACAATTCTTTTTGTTTCTTTCTTTCTGATACACACACACACACACACACACACACACACTTTTTTTATCATACAACATCGGGAAAGATTAGCAACAGTCGATAAGATTGCTCGCAGTCGTCTTATCTAACCTAATTAATGATGACGCAAAAGTGTTTTGTATTTAGACAGAAAAATAACACCTATTACAAAATTATGATTGAAAATGATTTTTTTGTAACGGAATATTCTTTCATGTGCTCTTTATTTCTTTCATTTATCTTTTATTTTGAGCACTGTCATCGAATTGGTTATTTCTTTTTTTTTTATTTTTCTTTTGTATTTTTTTGCAATTAATTATTCTTAATCGTGACAGTCGTATATTTTTTCATAGATAATCATTAGCTTTTTTTTTTCTCGAGATAATAAATTATGATGAATAAGAACATTATCGTCGGAAAAAGAGAGTGAGAGAGGGAGGGAGAGAGAGGGAGGGAGAAGGAGAGAGAGAGAACAGATGAAATAGGTATATGTCAATCTTTTAAAATGATGCGATTAATTAAGAGTTTAATCATTCGTCTTTCATAGCTAATGTCATTGTTGTCAGTTAAAAATTAATATCTCGACAATGTCTGTATGATAACTGTATCGAGCATTCTAGAAGGAAGTAATGTACTCATATTATTATCATATAATATCACGTGACGTTTCGTCGCTTATTTTATTATAGATAAAGAAATTTTAAAAGGCACCATGAAGATTTTAGATTTTCCATTTAATCGGATCGATAATCCGATTAAAGATAGATTTAATATTTCGAAACCTCCAGAGAGGTTTAATATTTTTTGATTAATTTATTGAAATTTTTAAACGATAAAAAACCAATTTTTTATATTATATATATATATATATATATAAAATGATATAACTCTTATATGTATGAGTTGATTCTAAAACATTAATTTTTTTTATCAATTTTTTTTCGCGTGCGATATTAACGTTTTCAATGTAATCGTAAAAAATTTTAATTGAATAATAAAGTAAAGTACGCTTATCGATCTATCACCGAATGAAAATCTCATAATCTCTATTTTGACATATTCTCTTCTATTTAATATTGTAAAATTGTACAGAAAGGAAGTAAAGATATATTTATATATTTTCGTATCTCGTATTAATGCTAATATACGAACTTTGAACAAGTTATCTCGTTGCCACTTTAATTATCATAAACGTATTCTTTTTCCAATTTCTTTCTTTTTTTTTTCTTTTTTTATTTTGTTTTGTTTTGTTAAACGATTAATCTCTCGTCTTGCTATTGATTCAACATATCTCTGTAGAAATAAAATCTGAATAATGATTATCGTACTGTATTAAATATATACGTGATAAATTTCTTTAGCCTACTTTTATTATCTACATTTCATTATCATTATTATTATATTACATTATTATTATATTATAACAGTAATGAACATTCTTTTTCTTTTCTTTTTTTTTTTTTTTTTTTTATTCTAGAGAAAAAGTAATATTATATTATTATATATATGTATAAGTATGTATAGGAATGTTATAATAATTTAATTCCTAGAAAATAGGAGAAAAATAATATGGGAATTCAACGATGCAACAAATATAATAGGCTCTTATTTAATAGACAAGAAGAAAAGTGAAGTCAAGTGAGACTGCAAGAACGTTTGATCTTTCATCATCTCTATAGAAACATAACCTATTATAAGATGTTGCAAGAATAGATCGATGTTAACGCATTTTTCTTTATTTTTTTTTTTTTCACTCTTGGAATAAATTTGAAAGACAAATTCGAAACTTGTCATATTTGATGTACATACAATACTATAGATGATAGTAATATGTAGATAATAATAGTTCATGTAGAAAAATTCGATACATCATCAATGAAAAACCCACGTATTCATATTTATCATTTAACAAGCAAACACATTCATGATGAATCTTTTGATACTTTAGACTTGTTATCGAATTGCAAATTGTAAAATTGTAATCTCTAACGCGATTCGTTTAGTTCACGCAAGGTCAGTCAAATTCTTATGCATGTTTTCAAGCACGTGATAAATTGCATGATTGGAATTATGATAGAAATAATTTTCAATATCTTTTTATGAAAAATATTGCTGTGACGATTATCGATCACGCCATTTTTCAATCATGTGGTATATATACACATACATATATAATTTAAATAATTGTTTGTTCTAATAAACGCATAGAAATATGATAATTATACTCATTTTTTATTTACTCTATAATTTGCTATTTAATTATTTACAACGAATTTTGTTTTTATTCGACCAATGAATAAATTAGACCGCTCTATTAGAATTGCAAACGATTCTCGAATAATATCGATTTTACGGTCGAACTTAATGACGCAACGATTATTTTCGTCGTTTTCGTCGTTTTCGTCCTTTTCGTTTCTTCGAAATAATTAAACAGTTTGTCTTCCTGTTATATACACGTTTTATATATTGGGCAGTATATAAACGGTATATATTCTTTTGTTTGGAAAAGAAAAAAGAAAGAAGAAAAACAAATGTCTTTTATCAGCAATTATTCTGCTAGTCGTAATCGATGTTTCTTGAGATCTCCAATTAAGACTGTTAAGTATAACAAGATAGTTCATTCGTTATAAATAGCAATGCTCATGGTTCCGTTCATAATCATTTACGATAGCTTCTGGATGACATATTGAACGTAAATAAATTATTCATAAAAATTATTAAATAAGAAAAGAATTAAAAGAAATGAAATTATAAATTTTTCATCATTTTCTTTCTTTCTTTTTTCTCTTTTCATTTATTTTTTTTTTTTTTTTATTTTTCTTTATTTTCTATTATTATACAACGAAGAAGTTAAGAATATTCGTGTATAATGGAATGCACATTTATCTTTTGTAGGTAGTTATGTACAAATTAGAGATAATTTTTTTTCCAATGAAATTACATTACGTATGCGTACTTACGAACAATAACAAAAAGAACGGTAACGTCGAAATACGCCTACCATATATTATCACGTAGGAAGTTTTAGATAATAGCATAATACATATCTAGTTTGATGAGAGAGAAGTTCTAGTTTGTAAATCTAGCTTCTGTTCTTGTCACATTTTACAAATGTTTGGGGTTTTCCCTATAATTTCTCTTAGAATTTCTGGAAAAATTAAAATATTCGCATTAGCTGATATCGTATCTTTTGTTTTGTAAATTGTTCATATAGAGACAGAGTTTCACGTCCGTTATATATATATATATACACGTATGTATGTATGATATGTATATACATATATATATATATATATATCGATGAAGTATCATAGATAATATGGCTTCTATTCGTCGAAGACCTTTGAACGGATATTACAAAAGGAATCGTATTTAATATGTTACAATAATAATAATAATATTCAAAAATAAAAAAGTTACATTAAACGATTTACATATGTCAATGTATACTGCATCAATTATATCGCTACGAGTTTGATATTTGTGTCGCATTGTAATGTATGGTCGATAATAAGAATAGATTAATGCAATATCCTCATGTAAAGTCACGCTCCTCCTCTCTTCGGGTTTTTATCGATTTGTCGTGGATTATATATCGCGACTGATTATATTCTTTTTTGTTTTATTTTTGTTTTCTTTTTTCTCTTCTCTCTCTCTCTCTTTTTTTTTTCCTTTTTTCTTCCTCTTTTTCTTTTCTTTATTTTTTTTCTCTCCATAGCTCACCCTACGTCGAGTTTATTTTAAGAAAAAGAAAGAAGATCAATGTTTAAGTTAAAATAATGTTTAACTTAAACAAATAAATAAAATTACAAATGTAGAATCAGAATATTAGGACGAAATAATTTAACTCGTCGAAACGTCGCATTAGAACGATCGTTTTTTTAATATAATTCAAGACGTTTTATTAAATAAAAAAAAAAAGATCATTTTTCTCATTCGTTTTTTACGATCGTGTTATTTCAAAGAAATAGAAAAAGAATCAATTTTTATATTAGAATGAAATAAATTAAATTGACGCGATGAATTAATATATTACTAATAATATTATTAATACAAAATATATGTGTATCTGTCTGTGTGCTTGCACTTTAGTTCGTTAAAATGTAATATTGAAGCGGTCATTTTGATAGAAAAATATTTGATGCACATTCATAGGGAAAAAAATGATATGAATAGGAGGGAGAAGGACAATATATTTCCATGTATTCTTATTGTACGAATATTTAAATTTCTCCGTAGACATATACACATACACGCGGTAACATTTATTATTAATGTCACATAATCCAAAAATAAAAAGCATGTGTTTCTCGAAGATATGTGGATCGATGAAATTACATTTTGTATGTTCATTGACTCGACTATAAAAAAGAGCATATAATTCGTGATAAACGACTTTTCGTTGAAAAGAGGTTAACTTTGACCTTATCTTCGTTTGCCATACGTCGCCAATCGATCTTATATATATATATATATATATTTCACATACATCATTATTAGTCCCACGTACATATCACATGATATGTGTGTGTGTGTGTGTGTGTTTTTACTGTGTCTATTTTGAAGTATTTTCATGATATCATCTGGTACGACAAATCAACCCCGTCGTAATTGAGTGCAACTTTGTCGTCATTTCTTTTTTCTTTTATCTGTTATATTTATCTGTTTTTTACAAAATGATTAATCAACGACATGCGTACATACGTACTTACGACGTATGTATTTATATAAATCATCATTTACAAAAAGCAAAAACACGAAAAATTAATAACATATGCAGATCACGAACACACACACACGTTTATTTCCATCATGCATATTACGTTTAATTTCAATATCGTATTATTTCAATATAATATTATCGATTATTCATTATGTCAAAAAATAAAATAAATAAATAAAACTTTTATAATTCCTCTTTCTTTATTTTCTTTTTTCTTTTTCAGCTAGCGCAGGAACATTGAAAATGCTTTTAAGCTTTGCCGTTGGTGGTCTTTTGGGTGACGTTTTTTTACATCTTTTACCAGAAGCATGGGAAAACGATTCGTTGAAACGAGGTAAGAAAAAATTAAATATGATCGAAAGAAACATACGATAAAGGAGCTATATAAAAATGGTTGATAAATGAAATTTTACGAATTGGATTTGAACGAAATAGATTAATTATTGTGTACAACAAAAACTCCAATAAGATTTAAGTTAGATACATTTTTGTAAATTGTTTTTTAGGTTAACTTTTAAGATCAGATCACACATACACACATATATATATATACATATAAGATGTGCATAGTTCACGTATAGAAACCAATTCGCGATTTGGAACGCTCTGTATATTCTGAATGAAGTCCTGTGTGTATCTATGTATATTAGAAGAAGCTTCCATCCGGTGGAAGAGGCTTTATGAACTCTTTGTAGAACGCCTTCGAACTCTATTATGCGTCGGTTACGGATTTGAATCGCCAGCTGTGCCCCGATAAATTGAACTGTCTCTCTCTCGACCAATAGCGACGAACCTTTCCGATTTGTCCCGAGAATGCACACGATGATTACAATTCTTCATTTTACGCTAATGTTCTTCTTTCTTCGAGCAATTATCTATCCCGTCGAAGAAACTCGATAAAAAGTACTCGATTTTATTTGTTCTTTTCCTTTTCTATTTGTTTCTTCGATTATTATTATTATTATTATTATTATTATTATTATTATTATTATTATTATTATTATTATTATTATTATTGTTATTATATTTATTGTCGTTATTATTTTTTATTTTTATTATTGTTGATGTTATTGTTGTGTTGTTACTTGTTATTATGTTGTTATTATCGTTACTATCATTTATTAATAATGGAACGATATTTTTAGCTGAAAATTCGAATTCTCCATCTATGCCCTGTGGTCTTTGGGTTCTCACTGGATTTTTAGTTTTTGTCATCGTTGAAAAAATTTTTGCTTTCGATTATGATCCAGAGGAACAACAAACAGATGATAACAAGGAACCATCTGAGAATATTACAAAAAATCTTGAAACCGAAAAAGAAGAAATGGAGAACAATAATTGTATTAATTTGATTGGGATTAAACAAAAGAATGGCTATAATCAACGTTGTACGGGTAATGAACTTTTGGAGGTATGATTATTTTCAAGTCATTAATAAAAATATTCTTTGAATTTCTTTTTGTCTTTTTTTTTTTTTTTTCTTCTTTTTTCAAATATAAAATAATCAAGAAGTATTTTTCTTTTGATTATTAGGTGGAACCCTTTCTGGAAAAAAAACCAATGAAGAACGGTTACATGGAGATGAGTAATGGTGTGAAGAAATCAAAAAAGAATGGTTACTTAAAATCAGAATATACGAATGGCATCGTTCTGTCTGATAATATGTCAGTTGATGAAGTCAGCAATTGTTTGAAGAGACTTACGAAGAACAATGGTCTTTCATCGTCGTCATCTTCATTATTGAATGGATGTATCATTGACAGAAAACGAGTATCGTCTGATACAAAGGAAAAAATTACTCGGAAAACTGTTGATACTGTTGTCCAAAAAACTAGGCCAAAGCACATAGCAGGATATCTGAATCTTATGGCAAATTGTATTGACAATTTTACTCATGGATTGGCTGTAGGAGGTTCTTTCCTCATGTCCTTTCGATTAGGCGCTCTAACTACGTTTGCCATTTTGATTCATGAGATTCCACATGAAGTTGGTGACTTCGCTATTTTACTTCGCAGTGGATTTAGCAGATGGGATGCTGCGAGGGCACAACTTTTGACTGCAACCGGTGGCATTTTTGGATCTTTGGCCGCTATTATTTTTTCTGGCGGCGAAGTTGGTAAGTAGAATGATTTACATTTCTAATTTTTTTTTTACTAATAGATTTACACGAATAGATAATTAATAAAAATACAATTTACAGATAACTGTTTTATATAGATTATAGATAGATTATGTTACAACAGTAAAATTAATTTTATATTCAATAATATGCTTTTTATTACTTTTTGTGAATCATCCTGTACAGTAAAATAATGAAATGAAGTTGAAAAACAGATTTTATTGTATAATTTATATGAATTATTTTTAAATTGCCAGTACTTCCTATGTCAACACTTCGTATCTTTACTGATAACTTCTTCGACCCTGACTTATTACGAGGAAAATATTGTGATAATTTGTAATTCAGTATTAGAAATTTATTAAATAAGTTAGCCTTTATGTTGTTTTAATAATAAATATAATATTTTTCATTATCGCGTTTTGTTACAGCGGCAAGGACAAGTTGGATTTTACCATTTACTGCAGGTGGTTTCCTCCATATCGGCTTAGTTACAATTTTACCAGAACTGCTTAAAGAATCTAGTCCAAAGGAATCTTTAAAGCAACTCGCTGCTTTGTTATTTGGTATTACATTAATGGCGATTTTAACAATTCTTTGCGACTAAAAGATATATATTTCAATCAAGGAAGGAATTAATTTGAACAAATTTATGTAGAGCACTAAAATCTGTTGATCATTTTATGATGGTACTTTTCTGAAGTACAATTTCTGTAAGAACACACTCTCATTAAATAATATATGTGTGTGTATATATATATATGTATGTATGTATGTATGTATGTATGTTGTATGTAGTATATATGTATATATATATATTATATATATATATATATATATACACGAATATATATTATAAATGCCTATCCCAAGAGAAAGATAATGTGTTGCCATAAAGTTACATAATTTTGTTGCTCTATTAAGATAAAATTTCATCAAAGAAAGATGAATAATCAACTGGGAATTAATTTAATGACTGACCATACTCTTATATATGGATACATTATTACACGCTCCAACACATAAATTGTATCTTACAAAGTTATAGGAGTCTATGTATATATATATATATTAAAAGTATCCTAAAATATTAAAAACAGTTTAAATAAGCTTGAGGGAAGCACTACTTTTCAGACTCTGTGATCCTTTACAATAATTAAGAATGTGTTTACTATACGAATCATTTAAACTAACTAATGTTATAGTATTCTTATAATCGAAGGAGAAGAGTGTAAATTTATTTTTATAATCTCCAAAGTTAATCACATTTCTGTATCTAAATAAACTTTAATATTTTTCCTCTTATAAACTAAACAACTGAAATGAATTATTTATATTGGCAAATTGAAATAGATAATGTTATATATAGATTGTGTTGATCGCAACTACATTTAATTGAATTCTGTAACATTGTATCCAGAATATTATATTATGAGATGTGTAACGAATTGACGAATGACATTTCATGTTATGAAAAAGGTGAAGATATGTAAATAATTTTAAATGCTTCCCCTTCTTTGACATTGAAATTAAAAAAGGGCATTTTATAAAACTTTAAATTACATGAGATCACATATGATATAAATTTTCCGGATATAAAAAAGAAAGAAAGTAGTACACAAGTATATTAATCAATATACTTACCTGATTAAAAACAGAGAGAGAAAGGACATACGTTTGAGTTCCTAAAAAAATTCTATGTGAGTATATGTTTTCAAGAAAAACTTATAGTATATTTAAGTGAGAACGAACGATTGCGTTGATGTTATATGATGCGATGGTGGGAAAATAAAATTGTATAATAAATAAACGAATTGAAAAGTTAATGGATACAAAAATTATATTATGTAAAGAAATGTAAAATTAATGATGTAGATATGTACGATCATTCGAGAAATAAATTTCAATACGTAATATTTTATAAAATTAGATGTATATCGCGCGCGCACATACCCACACGCACACAATTTCGTTATCTATTGATAGAAAAAGATTAATTAAACCGATAATAATCATTATCGAATAATTTTTAAATTGGAATTTTTTATGAAATAATTATATAATTATCACGTTATCGTTTGTTACTAATAAGTAAGCAAATGAGTATACACAGTCAAGATAAATAGGCCTAGTCGTCTCTCATAATGCCTAGAATATATAAATATCGTTCTCTCTAAACTTACATATGTAAACACAAGGAAAAAAAAAGAAAAGAAAAAAAAAAAAAACAGAAAAAAAAGATACACATCAAGAGTTTTTTCAATGTAATTAAATTCATTTATATCCAAACGGTAACTTAATTATTTTATTCAAAACGATACATGCGAATGTATATATTGTTTATATATCTCTTTGTAATCATATGATCTAAAACAATCCTTGTACTTAAAAGGTAGAAAACAAGGTATTCTTTTCAAAAAGAGAAAGACAACAAAATAATAATGGATAGACAACAAAAAGAAAAATAGGAAAAAAAGAAAAATAATTAACATGGTACAAGAGTGCCTTTCCAAAGCACCTGTATATACAAACCCTGTTTTAAAATATATTTCCCACGTATTAATATTTTTTGAAAGTTATGACTTATAATAACGAATCCAATTAATATATGTAATCATTAAAATTTGTAAATAAACTATATTATATTCTATCGGTTATTTTTGTATCATAATAATGTCCTATATTGAAAATAATTTTGTCAATATAATTATAGTATATACAATGAGGTAGTCAATATAACTAGATCTGCAAAATAATTTAATAAATAATTGTTCTCAAACAGTGAAAATATAACATTTGTGCCTTTTTACTTTAACATAATTTGATATTAATTATGTATTAAAAACTTGGTACTCTCTATATTCTAGTTTCCTATAGTTTTAAAAATATACGTGTTCATGTACATATATAAATATGTATAAATATGATGTGTATACATATATGTATATATATATATGTATGTAAACAGGAGTGATATCAACTTCAACCTACGAATTTTAGTCTAATTGAAAAATTGTAAGAATACATCAAAATGACAAACAATAATTGATAAAGACCAAGATTTTAACTTATTTTTGTTTTTAAATGCAATTTATATTAACTTTTTACTAAACGGAAAGAGAATATCACTCTGTACACATGCGTACATATAAATATATATATATATATAAATATATATATATATTTATATATATATATTGTATAGTACATTTTTTTTACATTGGTCTATAATCAAAACACGTTTACAAGAAACTTCAATTTGAAAATAAATAATATATATTGTTTTTGTTTTTATAAACTTGTTTTGATTTAGACTATACGAATCACATTATATAAAATAATCAGTCACATAGAATAATAACCTATTTACAGCCTTTGTAATGTACATTATAATTTTTGTAGATATAAAACATAATGATAAATCTTCTGTTTCAGGATCACAATTTCACGTTCTGTTTCACAAGGATCGCTGCTTTTGCAGTATGAAATATTAATACGAAAATGGTACTCTCTTTCCCTGGGTTAAACTTATTTATGATACATAATTATATTCTATTTTGTATACAGATCCCATTAAAGTTATTTACAATTCTTCGTGCAATGACATTTCAAAGACTATCTTCAATTTTTTAATCAGTTGTATCTGATTATTGATTATGTCCGCGTCATCTGATTCTACAGTTCCACTTAAATTTTGATAAAGATTTAACATATCGTTTATAACTTGTAGAAGCATATGTTTGTCCATGTAAACTTCGTTTTTACATATGGGATTAATCATAATCATACTTTCACTTACAACTTCTAGTAATTCATAATTGTCAATTTCATTTTGATCACGAAGCTCATACTTGAAACTTTTGATCATTAAATCGTATAAATATTTGCAATATCTATGCATTAGTAATTTTTGTTCAAGATCCGTGGCAGCATATTCTTTTGCTTTCGCATTACGTTGTCTAATATCAGAAATTTTTTCTATATCTTGCCTTTCGACGATCAAATCATTAATAAGTCTCATAACTTTTAATTGTGTTTGTAACTGATTGTTGTTCAAAATTTTTCCAAAAATTTCTAAACCACCATGATCAAGCAATGCTTTCTGAGCAGCCGGGAACTGACGTACTAAGGCACTCAATGCAAAGAGACATCTGGACTTTACAAAAATTTTATTGTTTGTTGATAATATGTGTAGAAGTTTCTGCATCAAATCTTTTTCTAATGCTTTCGCTTGTACTTTTGGATTTGATTGAACAGCAGCACCTAAAAGCCTTAAGGCTTCCGCTTTTATTTCGTTGTATGTGCTATTCAAACATGGTAATATGATGTTACTTATCCTGTGAATATTTCAAACAATTAGTTCTTTATCTTTTTTAATTAAAAAAAATACAAAATTATGAAATATCTTACCCTTCCATATCAGCAAATAAACGAGCAGTGTCAATTTGATGAATCAAATATTCAAAACCATTAAGTATATCCAAAATGATTTCAATTTCTATATTCAATAAAGAAGATGTATGCATGGGAACTTTGTATAATTGAAATTTCTTGAATAAAGTGTTCAAAACTTCGGCATCTGTGGTAATATTAATTTTAGCTGCTTTTAATTCTTCTTTCAATGTTTCATAGGCTCTCAATTTCTGCATCATTTTAGCCTGTGTACTTTCATCCTTAAAAACACAAATATATAAAAAGATTATAACATACAAACTGCAATGTGTCTTTCGATATAGATTATCGCAAAAAATATTTTTTATTACATTTATTTCAGATGGCAAATCAGTTACGCTTTCTTTAATCTTCTTCAATCTAGCTTTTAATTCCATAATTGGAACTTTTAATGCTTCCGATTCTTTAGTTTTTGTAGATTTCACAGATTCATCATCCTCCGACTCGAGCAATGTTTTATCCGGGTGTAATATCAATGATTTTGAATGAGATTGATTGGTATTTTCATTAAAATCTTTTTCCTTTGTTTCCTCGTCATCCATTAATTTAGCTTCTGTAACTCCAGTTTGAAAGTTATGCCTTACATGTAATCCTCCTGGTATCGGTTCACCTAAACAAATTTACGATTAATTATTCGCTATGTTTAGATATAAGAAGGATACGTAAAGTATATAATGTTTCAATTTT
The DNA here is from genome assembly GCF_014466175.1 of Vespula pensylvanica. NCBI lineage: Eukaryota > Metazoa > Arthropoda > Insecta > Hymenoptera > Vespidae > Vespula > Vespula pensylvanica. The sequence goes on from NC_057697.1 coordinate 3,483,074, forward strand.
TTTATTACATATATCTTAATGATTTAATTAATTCGACAATGTGTCATTATATTTTTTAAATTATAATAATAATAATATACATGGCTAAAGAAAATAAGTGAACATTTTTTTATATTATATTAAATAAGGATTGTGTTAGAGAAGGAAAAAAAATTTTATTTTGGAAAATATTAAACAAGTTTTTGTTATCGTGATAAATTATCGAACGGTCGATTCGACTGACGTGGTCTTACGAGATGTCTTATGTTATCATATAACAATAGTTCTAAATATAATATTAATTACCTTTTTTAATAGTTTGCCATTCACGTGATGGTACAAAAACACTTTCGTTTTTTTCCGAACGCGTAAAAACAAATAAATGGAAATAGAGAAGAAATGAGTACAATCGTATATTAGTATGCATTTTGATGAAAAATCATAAAAAAAAGAATTAACAGCACGTTATATAAAATAACTTTTCAACCGACAGATCAGATATTCAATAATGCTATTGTTTAAGTCAATGAAGAAATATTAAATCACGTAACTAATAAAATTTAATTTCTCGTAAATTCCGTAAGTCGTTTAAAAACTTTTTGAACAGGTGCTAAACCTAACTTAACTACTGAACGTGTACTTTTGATTTTGAGCGCTATGCGGCGCTGGTGTCCCATAAATCCTTAAAAGCAAACAAATTTTAGAATAGAAAAACTTGACATTGAGTAAACATTGGCCTTCGATTATCAAAATATTCATACGTAAATATGTATTGATCTTCAATTGAACCTATTTCAACATATTAATATCCGATAAAATTTATTCAATTCAAAAAAATTCACTTCACTGCTACCGAAGAATTTAACTTAAACGAATTATGAAACAATCGAATTAATCGAATGTTACAAAAACTGTTGAACAATCACATATATGACGTACATAAACTACTTCACTTTCATAAAGGGCAGCAATACTGCCATCTGCTGACCGAAAAGTAAATTAAATAAAAAAACATGGAAATTATTCCATTTTAGTTATCTTCAGCTAGGGTTTTTTGAAGTTACAGTTCCGAATTAAACTATTTCCGTTTCGGAAGTTATATAAAATAGGAAATAATATAAGGTTGGTAGATCGTGATGCAACCATTTCTATTACTATTCTCTATTCTCTTCTTGCCTTTACGCTGTACGTATTGCATATCGTAATAATCATTGAAAATAAATTGTAAAAAAAAAAGATGAATTGTTTAGTAAGGAATCTACTTCGTGGTTCTGCCATTAAAAATATTTTATTTTCAACTTCTAACAATGTTTCAATGAACAATAATTTATATCGAACATTGTGGAACATGTGCAACCGGCAAAACGATGCTATAATATCATTTGCTGTTCCGAAAATTCAGAATTCACAAATTTATGGTTACGAATGTAATAGAAATGCTCATACTAAAGGTAAATATTTTTTTTTTATCAGAATTTGTTTCTACGAATTAATTCTTTAAAGAATTTTATTAATTTTCAGAATGTATTTTTATTTATTAATTAATGTTTTATCTTTTTCATATATATTGCATTCATAATATCGTATTTTTAGATATAGTTTGAATTTGATACAATTTTTAGTTTTTATAATGTTATAGTATTTTAATTTTTAATACTTTATATTTAAATTTATATCTCGGTAATATTTCAACAACTAACGTTTTAATCATTAGCATTATGTTGCGTTATCATTATATATAATTCTTATATAAGATTATTGGAAATAAGATTGTTGAGCTTATTTAAGATTGTTAAAAATATGTTTATTATTTATATTATCAGCGGAGAAGGAATTAGTAGAGTTCTTGGCTGAAGAGATAGTTGCAGAAAAGAAAGCCCAGAAATTAAAAACGATTCCAACAGAATTAGATGGTTTTAAGGTATCTCTGGATAGTGCCGAAGTTACACTTGAGAAGAAAAATCGAAATGAAGAGTAAGATTAAATATAATGTTCAAAAATATATTAACTAATATATGATATAAAGTAATAACTTTATATTTTAACTTCTAATACTAATATATCTCAATTTTATAATCCTAAATAGAATTAGAATTTCGTTCAATATAAATCATACGGTAGATTCTAATTCTGAACCAGAAATTGATCCTCAAAGTGATAACGCAGATATTGGAGAAATGAAAAGCAAACCATCGTTTACCGTAGATATTATAAGAGGAAATCAAACTTTAGGATTTACGTGTTCATTTAATAGCGAACCAGGAGCATCCGGAGCTGATGATAGCTACAGTAAGCATAGATTGTTTATAATTCGTATAAAAAAATATAAAAGCATCATATGAATAACCAAAGTGTTGAGTACAAAATGATGGTCAAAATCATTTTGATTATTATTCTTTGGAAAATCAAATGCATTCTTATAAAATTTTATTCGTAATTGTTTGTTATGAAATAATTAAATGAGAATGTAACATTTCTATGCTATAGTAGAAAAATTGCATTTATTATTTGTTTAATAAGATAAATGTAATAATAAATTACATTTATACTTTTTAGATGACATTTTTGGTATCGATGAAATAACTTTTTATGAAGGAGAACACAGCGATAAAGTGTATGCAGTTGCTGGTGAAATTATCGATGGTGTAGGTATCTTTGTATTATAGAATATAGTATTTTGTTTTTATGCGATCTACATATATTTTATTCTTTTTGTATAGTATCTATACGATCTCTTGATGAATTATCTCGAAGAGAAGGGTATTTCAAATGGATTTGCTGAAAAAATCATCGAACTTAGTACAAATTATGAACATACAGCATATGTTAGTTTATTAGAAGGTCTTTCAAAATTTACCTCTAACAAATAAGTTTCTACTCTTTACTGCTTTCTTATTTCTATTTTCCAATAGAAACATGTAATCATCATATTAAGTTCTTAAATATTGTTAATGAAAATGTATTTAAAAAAGTAAACGTTTATCATGCATATATAAATATCATCATCCCGTTGAATCTTTATAAAATAGTTTATAAAAAATAATTTTATTTTGTGTTCTTTTCATTATAATTGTTTAATTATAATAGTTGTAATAATAATGATATAAAAAAAAGGTAATAAAAAATGTAATATGATAACTTATTTTAAAGCAATAATAGAAAGAGTACTGACAGTGAAATTTTCAAAAAGATGTAGAAGTTTAATTTTATGTTTGTATATTTGATTAGAAATAGAACTCAAACACGTCAAATTAAAAAATTAAAAATTCATTGGACTCAATTTTCTTTTTCGTTTATCTTATGTTATCTCTCCAGTCCTACATTGACATGACATTGAAATGTATCATTATATATATATATATATATATATATATATATATATATATATATATAGTCATGTTTTTTATACATGAACTATATAATGTTTTAATCAAAGTTATTTTTTTATTTGCATTTTGTTATCTCTATTTATATTTTTTGTTCATAGAGGATAACGAAATAATTTTTTAATAACATTTTTTTATAAATTAATAATATTTCATTGACTAACATTTCATTTCATTGGGATTTAACGATTACAGAATCGTACATAGTTCCATAAATGAAATCATTTATTGTCGTTTATTTTCTATTAATCTATTTTTTATTCTATTCTATTAGTGTTTATAGGTAATAAACATATTTTATTGACAACAGTAACATTTATTATTCCACGTTACACAACATTTAATATCTACGTTATTTTATAGTCTTGAAAGCTCTAACATTTTTCTTCTTTTTTATTTTTTTTTTGTTGTTGTTATAAAATAATATACAACATAAGTAATGTAATGCGAGAGCGTAATATGAAACAATTCAGTTACATAAAACAAATGTTTCTTCTAAAGCATTTTTAATACAAAGATTTATTTGCATTGTTTAAAATATAACTTAACATTACTCGTTTATTAATGTTACTTTTTGAGAAATGTGATTTTTTATTCTGATAATATCATATGAGATGGCCTATATTACCTTTAATTTTATTAAAATAATATATCAAGAGAAATATAAAAAGAAAAGGAGAAAAATATAAAATTACAATAAAAACGCTTTTATTCAATTATTATTATTATTTCTAACTTCTGAGTATTAAAAGAAATTATTTAACTAATTAACTTTCTAATCTTTCTTATATGTATATCTGAAATATTATTTTATTTACATTCACATATTTTGGCATCCATAATATATAAAATAGTATTTCAAATATTTCTAATACCAGTTGGAAATCATCTTGGTAATTGATTGAGATAAAAAATTATTAAACCACGTTCGTTTTGTTCAGTAGGATGACTAGTATCACTTTAAAAAATAATTCAGCTATTTTAATACAAGGAACCATCGATTTCATTTGTATTCAATCTTTATCATTAATAAAGATCATAATGATGAAGCATCAATATAACAATAAAAATTATATTAGTATAAAAGGAAAAAAAAATATATATATATATAAATTGTGTTATTTAATTCATTAAGGAAATAAAAATAATATAATCGAAAACATGAAAGCATTGAATAAGTAATCCTCTATATACTTTCGTATATCTAAAGAATAATTTAATTTTTGAAACAATGACATATGTACAATGTTTGACATCATTATTACCATTCATATCTTATTGACTCGTTATTCTATAATCATCATTATAGAAATCAATAATTAATTATATATTGTGTGAATTAATGCTTCCTTATTACCTTTATTAGATCATGCGTTGAAAATACGATTTAAGTACAAAATTCAATTAAAAATGACATACGGTAATGCACTTCGCTTATGAATTTTTCTCTTAAAACATTAAATATTTTGATTGCAACAAAGAAAAAAATCTTGAAGAAAATAAAGAAATAATTTAACAAAAGTTTAGAAATTATATTTTAATGAATTCTGATCAGTGTCACTTGTATCCTGGTATCATTTTTTTCCCAACGAATTCAACATTTAGAAACATAATAATATATATATATAATAATGCATGAAACGTGACACACGATATATGGTATATGATATAATATACAGTTTAATATAATATACAATATATAATATATTATATGTATATATATATATATATGCGTATAGCGTAGTCGTGATATTTATATAAGCGATACAATGGTGAGATTCTCTCAAGTCATTCCGATGTTAATTGGCGGTCATTTGGAAAAATAACTATATCTTTGGCATTTAAATAGAGGTAGAATCATCCGAATCGGTATCATCACCATCAACAATACCATAAGATCCACGATTGTCATTACCTTGAGTCCAACTCGATCCAACGGCTATTTCATATCTGTTCTCTTGCATATTGCTGGTTGGCACGATTCTAACGTAAGTGTTTTTAATATTGTTCATGAATTCTTGACTGATACCGGTGCTCTTCATCATCGGACTTCTTTCGCCGCTACTTACTGATTTCGATCGAGTTTTATTCTCTGGTTTCTTTTCGGCTTCGATCGATTCCAAAGAACTTTTTCTTCTACTACCTTTCCTGCTAGATTTCGAGCTGTCCTTGTTACCAGAGCCCGTTGTACTTTTCTTACCAAATTTAGGACCGTCGCTACTATCTAGATACTTTCTGATCCATTTAGGTGTCTCACTCGAATAAGCTTGCATTCTTTTGAAATATTTCGGCGTACCTAATATAACTGGTACATCAGTTTCTATAACAGTTGTGATAACTTGTTCATTCTCATCGAAGTTACTCTCTAAAAATTTCTTCTTAGGTATACTACTCACTGAGATCTTACCAATGGAAGTACCTTCGTCGTTCATGTCATAAGTATAAGAATAATGACGTTGAATGTGTTTCGGGGGTTGGATTATATCGAAATCAGACTCGTTGCCTATGATATTTTCTTTCTCTTTTTCTTTAACGTTTTCTTTATCCTTGTCTTTATCTTTATCCTTCTCCTTTTCTTTTTCTTTTTTTAATTTTTCCAAAGCTTCGTCGATAGAAAATTTGTAAGGTTTCCTCGTTATGTCATGGACTTTGCTAGGTGAAAGTAGACATTGTCTAAGATTACCTGTTATGCTGTGTCTCTGTCTAGTCGGTGGATCCAACAAACGACGTAAGCTCGAGTTTCTGATCTCTGGTACAGACATTCTTTCTCTAGGTGGTAAGACAGTTGTTGATATACCTTTAATCATAGCCATTGTTGCGTTTGTAGTTATCGACGTAGACGTTGATGTTGTTATAGATGAAATGGCCGTAGGTGAGATAGATCTAAGGGCTATCGTAGAGTCGAGTATTCTGCGATCTCCCGATGGCAATATAGGCGTTGTGCTAGCGACAATAACACTTTCCAAACATTCACGCGTAGGTGTCTTCAATTTATTAGGTCCGACATTTACCGTACCAGTAATCTCTTCGAACTTGCTCTGTTGATGTTCGGAGATCGGAGAGCTAGCTATCGGTAATAATCTCGACCTCCCACTATCCTGATTACGCGTCAATTGACTGTCAAGACTGTATCTTTGTTTAGGTGTACCAGCCATCAATTTCAAATCATTCTGAGTTTCCAATTCTGGTATCGAGAATCTATCACGATTGAATTTTACCGTAGAGTTAGAGAGATCCTTCCAGTTTCTATACTTCCCGCCAATATCCAATTGGGACAGACGTTCTCTATGAGTGGCTGCAGAAATCGGTGAAAATCTTTTGTGTTTCATGGGAGGTGGTGATGGTGATTGTAGTATCATCGTTGGTATACCAGAATCTCTGACGGTTGACAAACATGGTTGGGACAATCTTTGTTGTCCACGATTTGGATAATAGTCGCCAGATAGAAGCGTAGGTTGAGAGAGTCTTTCGCGTTTAGCTGGTACATCCTGACGTAGAGCAAAACGTCTGACATCTGGTTGTGAGAATCTCGAGCCATTATCAACCGTGGATATATTCTCACCGGCGCTACCACCAAGTCGATGGACGTTAGGCGTTGAAAGTCTCTCCTCCTCGTTTATACTATTGTCGCCTGAAGGTGCCCTCAAACTCGTATAAGATAAACGCGAGCCACGATTCATACCAACGAAATTGATGCCGCTGAAACTCGAATTCAAGGTCGGCTGTGACATTCTTATACGACGATCAGGCGAACCACCGCCAGATCGACGTTCGTACGATATCAACAATGTCGGTAGATTCGGTTGTGATAATCGACTCCTTTGACTCGCCGGCGAGTAACTAGGTGGACAGGGTGTAGTCGAATGTGTACCGTCATAAGTAACTGAATCTTGGGATTCTATACTCGATTGTGATTGAGGTTGAGTTTTCACTGGCGTTATGTGAAGGTTTGGGTGAGAAAGTCGATTTTTACGACCTTGGCTAGGTTTCTTCAAATGGTCGATAAGATTTGGCTGAGATAGGCGTATACAAGGTCGTACGGGACGATTTATATACCACAGGTCTCGCCGGGAGTAGGGCTCGCATCAGAGGGTACCTGATCGTTCAATTTTTAACAAGAAACATTTTTAATTCGTCATTGTTCAAACTTTCAATCGACAGTTTTAACCAAACGCACAATGGAGATATTTTCTTATCATTTTTTCGATTAAAGTATTGTCATTTTTTTCTTTTTCTTACCTTCCTCTCGTAAACGGCGCATGAAGACTGGTCGTACATCTTCAAAGAATGAAGGCAAGTCCAACTCGGCTGCTCTTGCGATTCCACCATCCTTACACTCCAACCAATATGTATCCATTAGGCCTTTCCCCTGTGTATGTATATACACGTATATATACATGTGTGTGTGTGTGTGTATATATATATATATATATTGAAATTATGTCATTAATAAAGATTCTTTTAATATTTATAATTTAATAGGAATAAAATACGATTCACTTATAATTGGAACGAATGAATGGATAAATAAAAGAAACGTACTTTAACATCTACCAAACCGCGATGCTCGATTTTGAATCCTCCAACAGCGTCCAAGGCCTTTTTCATTTCTAAACTAATGTGAATCCGTAAAGCTGCAAAAAGAGAATCACGTTTCATCATTTATTTTATATATTCGCGTCAACGATGTTCTTCTACTTATTTTTTTGTTTTGTTTTGTTTTGTTTTTTTTTTTTTTATTAAACAAAATTTATTTTTAACTATTACGTTAACGTTACCTTCGCCTGTTGATTCCATACGACTCGCCGTGTTAACCGTATCGCCAAATAGACAATACCGTGGCATTTTACTGCCTACGATACCTGCCACAACTGGTCCTGTATGTGCACCACTTCGTATTTGAAGTCGTTCACCGGGACGTTTTGGTACTTGAAAGACCGAGGAAGCAGCCAATAGGTCTAAAGCCATCGTTGCAATCTCGGATACATGTTTATCACCTTCATATACAAACCAATCGTAATTAACAATAATTCTGAAACTTCGTTCTTATAAATAATTCATTGATCAAATTAAATTATTATTAAATTAAAGAAATAAATATTAATAAGAATAATATCTTATTTCGTCAGACAAATCGAAAGAAACGAATTATTTATTAGTCAATTGAACAAAAAGTAAAAATAACAAGGAATAAAAATAATTTCGTTTCATAAGACAATCGGGAGGAAACAGAAGGAATAATTTATTAATTAATTAAAAATGAAAAAGAAAGAAGAGAAAAAGGAAAAAAAGTTTTCAGAGGAGAAAAGTCAATAGTTTTATAAAATAATATTTTGTACCATTTCTAACTGGTAAACCGGAAGCAACCATATAAGAATCACCGATAGTTTCGACCTTGTAAACGTCGTAACATTCGATACGGGCATCGAACAATTTATAAATCGAATTGAGAAACGTGACAACCTGAAAAAGATTTAATACATTTTTAAGGACCAAGTAAACATGAAAATATTGATTATCATTAAGTACTCTTATTATCGTTATACGAATTTATGAATATTTGAGTTTTGGGATATCCATAAATTGATATTGAAATATCCGGATATTCGCATATTTGTTTATTGATCGATCAACAACGAAGAGCCAAATCTTCTCTAACAGAGCTCTTGATACCATTTTACGATATAAATTTATAATATTTACTATTAAAATGTATTTATCAAAATCCTTGATAAATAAATAATTAATTTACGACAAAGACCTGATTAATAAATTCAAACGATTGTAATACGATAATACGATTAAAAAATCGACGCCTGTAATTAAATTATTCTCTTTTTCATTCTTGTATTCCTATTACAAGAATCTCGTATTCGAATCAGATAGAATTAAATAAAAGAAATTAGAGAAACAGTAAAAAAAAAAAAAAAAAAAAAAAAAAGAAAAAAGAAAAAAAAAGTAAAGTACTATCCATACAACGTATCCTTCTAACAAATGATACAGAAATGATCTCGGAATATAAAAAACGTACGTCTAAAAAATTACTTTTTAAATTTCATATCCTCTAAAAATAATACCGCGAGGTACATTAAATTACCAAATTTAAGATGTATTTAACGGAATCGTGCAAATCGGACACAATTTGGATCACCCGATATGGTGGAAATTAAGAGAAATGAAATTTCCGAAAACGTTTATCTTCAGAAAATAATATCACCAGCAAATGCGCTTACTCTAATTGCTGGAGTAATATTGTAAATGTAATGAGATCATGTTTGCGTCACTGGGAAATATATAAGTAAACTTGTTTTCTTAGATCATAAAACAATATGTTATTATCTTATGATGATGATGATGATGATGATGATGATGATGATAATAATAATAATAATAATTATAAATAAAATATTAATATATTAATTTCTTTAAATTTGTCATTTTGATCGTTTTACTTAAACTTATTCTCTTCATGATAAAAATTCAAACGAAAGCTTTTATATTTGAAGTAATCATTTAATAAAAGATTTGAAAATTTGTCACTCAAATACTCGTATTTAAATTCGAATATACGGATACTTAAATTCGGATTTTGAGTTGTAATGAGTAATTTAAGTACTCGAATATTTTATATATAATAAGAGTTGTAATTATCATATCATGCGAATAATCATACTTAATAGACGTAATCGTCTTTTTAAAAATTAAACAATATCACACGTTAATTAAAAGAATTATTTTAAATCCACTGTACCTCGAGCGGTGTATTCTCAGCGGCAATTTCAGTAAATCCAACGATATCGCTGAAGTAAACGGTCACTGCTTCGTAATATTCAGCTGGCACCTTGTACGTAGTAAACCTTGATTTATTAACTTATTCGTAAATCGAATATTTGTGGTCTTTTTTTTTTTTTTTCTTTTCTTTTCTTTTCTTTTTATTTATTTTTTCTTTTTTTCGTTATACCAAGTCAAACTAATATACCTGTTGAGTCTGTTTTAGTTGTTGAGCTACGCTAGGTGGTAACATTTGAAAGAGCAAAGTGTCACTCTTTCTTTTCTCTCTCTTCAATTCACGAGCTTTTTGCGCTAAATTGGCAGCATACATCTACGAAATTGATATCGTTTGAGAAGTTTACAAATTTGGATATATAGAATTTTTTTTCTTCTTTTTTCTTCTAATACGTATTAATTAAGTGAAAATTAAATTTACAAAAAAAAAAAAAAAATAAAAAAAAAAAGAAAGAAAAATTAATTTACCAATAAATTTTATTCATTATGAATCACATTCTCTCTCTTTGTAAAACTAACTTACTTGAATAGTAGCCACTGCATTGCGTACTAATATTATAATAATAGGTGAAACAACTAGGACCAAAACAACAATGGCTATACCAGCAACCTCCTTATTGCTGGCATCTTGCAGAGTTGAATTAACATAATTTCTAAAAAGAACGATACATATTTCGTTATATCATCATAAATGATCGCGACAAGAAGAACAAAAAATAAAACAGAAAAAGTAAGAAAGAAAAAAAAAAGAAAAATTTACCGTATCATGTGACGTAATTCGCGTTGAAGTTTACGAAGTTCATCGACATAGGTCGCCATTGAGTCGAAATAAGCGATGGCGTCATCCACGCTAGGCTCTCGTTTTAGATTCCGAAGAATTTCATCTCGCCTGTTATTAAAAAAAAAATATATATATATATAAATTCGTTATTTTTATTAATAGCAATAATATAATAATAATAATTGTACACACACATATATATATATATTATAATTATATAATTATACATATACGAAATTTTCTAACGAATTTTTTTTGTTTTTAATAACACTAATTATAATAATTTAAAAATTAATTAGAAAATTTATACAAATTGTAAGTAGACAGGAAGATAAATAAAAATAATTATTATTATATATACAGTATATGTACACTTTAAATGTATATATAGATACATATACATATATGTGTATGCATGTGTTATACATACCTAGACTTGATCCTGCCATAATCGGTCATAGTTCGAGTAAGCTCGATATAAAAGTGTTTTAAAGAAGGCACATATGTGAGGGATCCGTTCAACAAATCTCGTCCTAGAGCTTCGTGACGTACATAACTAACATAGTTGTCTCCTAGAAGTATTCCACGTCCAAAATAATTGATCCCATAAACGGAAGCAATGCCGAGACTCTCGATACTTCGTAATAGATTTTTGAAGGCTATCAAATATCTGCATGTAAAAAGATATGTATATATGTATGTATATAGCTACATGTATTATATATAAGTACATACATATGTACGATCAATGATTGTTAAAAGTAAACTACAAAATAAAAAAATAAAAAAATAACGAGTAACTGTAACGTTTGTGACTGTTAATATTTTGTAGTAGATTTTTCAATGTTATCAAATATATTTAATACTATTGTTGACGATGTCAAATAAATTTTATATAAAATTATTTATAATATAGAGGAAACAAAGATGGATCTAGAAAATAAAGAAAAACGAAATGGGGCAGAAATAATGATAAAAAGAATACTACCTTGCCGATTTTGTTATACAGGATAAGTCAAAAATTTTGAGATAACTTTAAAAATCAATTACGCTTTTTTCAAATTTTTCAAGCTAATTTTTTTCTTCAAAGTCTCTTCAAAGACTCTGCAAGCTTAAGTACAAGGTCAAAAAGTTTTGAGAAAGCTTGATCGATCTTTAATAATATCAAGGAAATTTTGGCCCATTTAGAAACTTTTCGCTGACTCTGTTTATTCGCTCTTATTTTTTTTTTTCTTTCTCTTTTTTCTTTATTAAAATCCGAATAAAATTAATTACATTTTCTAAATCAATAGTTCTAAATCTTCGACACGATATTGACTACTGTAATAGTAGTAGTAATATTTTTTACAAGCTTGCAATTGGATAATACAATTGTTTAAATATTACAAAAATTTTAATGAAATAAAACAAAAACTTTTATGACGCTTCGATTGAGAACTGATTGTCTAATATCCGAATCAATAATATTAAAGAAAATAATTATTACGATATTTAATATAAATGCACGTTATTAAATCAAATAATAAGATATAAAAAAAAAAAAAAAGAAAGAAAGAAAAGAAAAAGAAAAAAGGAACTTACCTCCATACACCGCTGTTATCCGTTTCTTTGATCTGATTGGTCAAATGATCTAGCATGGCCGCATTTACGCTCGTATACCAAGCCAATACCTCCGTTATACTACTCTCTTCCGAGCTTATTTTCTGTCTGAAATGTAAAAATACAATTTTTCCTTATATATTTTTCCATTCTCTCTTCTTTTGTAATATATGAACACAAATAAATAAATAAAAAAAATAATAATAATAAAAAGAAAAAGAAAAAGAAAAAAGAAACCATATCTCTCTCTCTCTCTCTCTATTTCTATTGAAACGAAACATTAAAAAAGAAAAAAAGTATACCTATCTTTGAAAAGTGGCAGAGAGAGAGAGAGAGAGAGAGAGAGAGAGAGAGAGAGAGAGAGA
>NC_057697.1:3496049-3503131 GCF_014466175.1 Vespula pensylvanica
GAGAGAGAGAGAGAGAGAGAGAGAGAGAGAGAGAGAGAGAGAGAAATCCCATCAACGATACAATATTATCTTCTATTCCGCCATATTGAAAGCTATTTGCCAAACTCTTTACGAACAGACAAAGAGCAATATGTATGTATATATGTATATATGTATGTATATATGTATGATGAAAGTACGTGTTGAGAGAGAGAGAAAGAGAGAGAGAGAGAGAGAGAGAGAGAGAGAGAGAAAGTCTAAAAATACATCCAAGTGCTCCAAATGAGCGGTCACGCGCTCATGCGTGACAACCTCATCATGTGTTACATATACATATATATATATGCATATACATATATATATGTATATATATATATATATTGCTTGTGTAGATAGTGAGGAAAATGGAATGAGAGAAGCTCCCGAAGGAGTTTCTTTGAGGGAATTTATTACACCTTCGTGCGTACTTAGCCCTGATCTACTGTCAATATGTACTATCTTCTTTCTTGTCGTATCTAACAATAAGATTCTATCATTTCTTTGTTTGTCGCTTTCTTTCTTTCTTTCTTTCTCTCTTTCTCTCTTTCTCTCTTTTTTCTCTTTTTTATTTCTCTTTCTTTCCCTTTTGAAGGATCTTGAAGATTCTTAATGGTTTGTATTATGCTGTTCTCTTTACGGCCTCGTCAACGCCATTCCATTATCTTTTCCCCTGATCACATATGTGTGTGTATATATATATATATGTATGTATGTATGCATCTGTATGTGTATATGTATGATGCATGCATGACATATATAAGTATTAAATATATATGGATGTATGTATGTATATATGTATGTATATATGTATGTATATATGTATGAATGTACTTACGTAAGTATGTATGTAAATATTTATGTATGCGTTTATGTACGTAAATGGAAAATAACCCTTTCCATGCTACGTTGACATTTTGTTTTTTCTTTTCATCTTCTTCTTCCTTCTCTTGTTTTTTTTCTTATACTTGTTCTTTTTCTTGTTCTTGTTCTTGTTGTTGTTGTTCTTCTTCTTCTCTTCTTCTTTTTTTTGTTCATCGATAAAAAGAATTTATCAAGGCGAATGTGACGTTCAATAACGAAAATAACTTTCATTCTGCGTCAAATTTAGTCAACGATAATTTAGTTCGATATTTCTACGATGAATTTTTATCGATATACAAATAATATCGATTTATGAGTGAATCAATGACAATCGATTACGTTTGATCTACGGTGAAATTCTAACCTAACGAAAATTCTTCGTAATGATATCGAAGAATATTTTTCAACGAAATTAATATCGATCTATAGAGATCATTAATCAATGAAAATAATTACGATCTATGGAGAAATAATGTCGTTTCTGCGAAAAATGTCGTCAATGGAAACGATTTCGATCTATCGGGAGATATAAGTTGTAGATGAAAATAATGTTGATCTGCGATATGTTTTATCAACGAAAATCGTTGAATCTACGAAGTATTTCGTCAATGGAATATTGTTCGATTTGTGGAGAATTTTTTTCAATAAAATCGATTCATCGATCGATGGTACAATGGAAAGTTAAAAAAGAACAAAGAGAAATATATATATATACACATATCATATATATATATATACATGCATACGAAATAACACAGTTACGTAATAAAAATAAAAATTGACTGATGATTGTGTATACTGTGATCGAGATACGAATGAATTTCGTATTCTCATGGCCAACGAGATGGAGATCGTGTTTGACAAGATGTGAAAGATGATATTCGGAACTCTCGTCCCGTCGCCTATGATAGGCAGAATTTTCCATATCGATACTTTATCGTCCTATCGATTTATTGGCTATACGTGCCTTCGCTGTGAAGCCGAGCAGCTTTTTCATTCCGGCGGAATGAAAAACGTGCTTTCTATAAATATTCTCTTATGGGGTATACTATGGTTATACTATTATCGACTCTTGTATTATTTCTCTTCGACTACTTACATTATACGTTATACATATTGTTATGTATTGTTTTAGAAACGAATTTTTTTTTTTTGTAAATTTATACCTTTCAACCATGCAAATATGATATGTGTGTGTGTGTGTGTTGTATGTAGTACTAATGTAGCTAACTAATGTATACATATATAGTACTATTTATATATAATATACAATATTAGATTTGGTTAGATTACCATAACTTTATATATATATATTCTCATTCGGATCTTATTTCTTTTTTTTTTTTTTAGATAACATTCATTACACCATGTTCTATTATCTAATTAACTTTTTATATTAATGAAAATACGATAATTATTATTTTAGAAAAAAGAATAAAAATGATTGAGAACCATCATTACTATACATGTATTACTACATATATATATATATATATATATATATATATATATATTGTTTATTAATATCGAGCTTTATTTTATATTTTGTATTCGTTGGATACGTCGAGTTTGACACGACTCGATGGAAAAATTTCGTTTGGAAAAATTCAAATTACGATTTTTTTTTTGCGTAACAAAAACAACGTTTCGTAAATTAGAATTTATAATTTTCGAAAGAAAGAAATAAAAAAAAAAAGAATAGAATAAAATAAAATAAAAAAAAGAAAACAAAGAACCGAAGAGAGAAATGAAATACAATGGTAATGAGATGGTAATGAGAGATATGCTATCGTGTCTTTCCATAAAGTATTTTAAGTAGAGTAGTTAAACGAGGTCTAACTTCGATCGTATTTTAATGTCCTCCATAATGGTTAGTAGTGTAGGAGAGAAGTGTACACACTCGTACTATGAATGGAAATTCAACAAGTGTCGGAACGATGACTCGAGGGAACTTCACTAGCTCTTCTTGTAATTTTCCACGTATTATCGAATATTCATTTCATTTTATAACGAAACAATCTAAGAATTTATTCCAATGATATTCTTTCTTTTCTTTTCTTTTCTTTCTTTTTTTTTTTTTTCTTTACAATTTTAATTATATGGATTATATTTAGACACGTAGATATTAAACAGTTTATATCGGATACATAGATTAGAATAATATTCTCACGAAGATTAATTTGATGATCGTTTATTCTATAAAAGATATGATTAATAATCAAAACGATAAAAATCTAACCTTACTTTTTTAACTCATTTAATTCTACAACGAAACGATTTACAAATTTATTCCAATGATAATTGTTTCTTTTCTTTTTCACAATTTTCTATACGATCAGATCAGAATAGTATTCTCAAATTAATCTTTGTAATTTAATGATTGATAAATCTATAAAAAAAACATGATCAATAATGAAAACGATAAAAATCTAATCTTGATTTTTCGACTTATTTAATTCTACCAATGAAACGATTTAAGAATTTATTCCAGTGATATTTTTTTCTTTTCAGTATTATATATAATCAGATTAGAATCGTATTCTCATAAAAATTAACGCGATGATCAATGATACTATAGAAAATATGCTTAATAATCCAAATGATAAAAATCTAACCTTAATCACGTAACTCATTTGCCAATTGCAGATAATACCGTAATAAGCAATTTATTAATTAAAAATTATATATGATTAAAGCATCACGCATTAGTTTATCTACATATATATATATATATATATATATATATATATATATATGTATGTATATATGGACGTATTGCTTTTACACATTTTTACACGTATCTAGGAATAGAACACGAATTAAAACGAGTTTCAAAGGAACTTCAATCGAGTTCGATTAAATTTAATCGATAATTAACTCGATCAACAGTGTAGCCAATAACAGAACTTTTAACTATATATCGTTATTAACCTACAATTTCATAGATGAGTTCTTTTCTTAGATTATTTTCATTAATATTTTGTTTGTTTCATATAATATATAAAATTTTTAAACAGCTATTGATATCATGCAAATATAGATTAAGAACGATACACATCTAAAAGGATTACTGTTTGCTACACTGCTAATCGAGTTAATTATTGATTAAAGTTAACCGAGCTTGCTCGAATTGGCCCTTAAAGTAGTACTCTTCTTTGACGTCATAACCAATTATACATACATAAACAGGACCAAAAAGTTCCTAGGTGGGCGAAAAGTTTCTAGATGATTTAAAAAATTAATTACTCTTCATCGAGATTCTTCAGGCTTATTTTTCTTTTTTTTTTTCCCTTTTTCTTCTTCAAAATATTATGAGCCAGGCTTGTAATATTTGTTACAATTTAAAGACAAAATTATCTTCGAATTATTCGAAAAAGATCTATTGATTTTTAAAATCGTTTGAAAACATTTAATTCGCTTATCTTGTGTATATATATATATATGTGTGTGTATTATGTGTATGTCTGTATTAATATTTTTGTTCATCTTTTAGCAACGAATTTTATCAAATATCATCTATGATCTTAGTCAATTATTTTTCTTCTCTCTTTTTTTTTCTCTTTTTGTTTTACCAAATAAATAAAAAAAAAAAAAAAAAAAAAAAAAAAAAAAAAAAACGATCTAATCCTGTAATAGACTTTTGTAAACAATTTGATAACTTTGATTTACCTGAAATCCTCGAGCCGTGCTTGAAAAGCTTCCTTGCTAACAACATCGTATGTTTGTGTCTTGCTTTCGTCTCTGGGGACGGAAACCAAGGGCCAGGTTGTCATATTATGCAGAGCCTGATCGGTTATAGCGAATCTTTGCGTCAGATTGGACCTTCGAAAAAGAGATACAGAAAAAAAAAAGAGAAAGTTAATGTGAGCTAATATGAAAAACAAAAGGAACTGAAGCGTATCAAATTAAAAAAGGAAAAAAAAAAAAATCCAAGAATAAAAAAATAACTGTAATAATGAAGTACGATGTATTAAGAATGTTAACAAGTTAAGCTCATTATATATATATATATTTTTTTCTTTTAATAAAAATAAAATTTAATTTACAAATCATTTTGCGCTAAGTAGACAAAATTTTGTTGTGTATATATTTATATATAATGTATCTATGTGTACGTAACGCATATGTGTATATGTGACTTATCATTTCCACTTGGATAAGTTTTTCTTTTATATATATATATATATTTTTTTAGGGAGAGATTTTATATTATCGTCCCTAATATGTTCTTCACTATCATACATACTTAAATGAAGAGAATATCTGCTTTAATTTATAGACGAAAAAAATAATATAGTTATTATAACTTGTAGAAAATTTTTTTTTCGCTCCCACGCTGTAATTTTAACTTCTGCAGTTACGCGTTTATTGCTTTTCTTCAAATTGGAATACTTTATTTTAATTTTTGTCTCCTTTCTTTTTTTAAATTATATAATAGTAATTACTTACGTGTCATGTATTTGTGATTGTTTTGGAGATGATATTTTTTACTTTGTTAGAACATTTTAAAGAATACACATAAATACATTTTTTCAAATAATATTTTTAATATATATATAGTATATGTTATATATTTTAAATGATAATATATATATATATATATATATATATATATGTGTATATAATACAGGATGGACCAAAAGTTTCTAGATAATTTTAAGAATCAATTAAATTGTAAAATTAAAACTTTAGTTTGTAAAACTGCAAGCTTAATTAAAACCTTGAAAAGTCTCAATAAAGTCATTGATTTTTAAAATCACCTTGAAACTTTGGGGTCAATTTATAGAAGATATAATTGTATTATATAATTTCTAATATAAAATATATATATAATATTTATAATAAAATAGAAACAAAATAAAATTTTTAATATATTTAATAAATATATATATCCATATATATATATATATTAAATATTATATATATTATATATTAAAAATAATAATAAAAGAAAATATTAGCATAACTATAAAAACAACAAATATAAATAATAATTGTACACAAAGAACTGATACTTCTCACTTAAACAAAATTCACTGAGCTGTTAAATAAAATCTGAACGATATTCTCTATAGTTCAATGCATAAAAAAAAAAAAAAAGAAAATGAAAACAGAAAGATAAAAAAAGATATAATAATAATTGATTTACGAAGAGAAGATTCAAAAAAAAAAAAAAAAAAAAAAAAATAGAAACAATAAATATATGTAAATATTCTCGTTTCAATTGACATTGTAAATTACTTAACCAATCTCGATGATTAATACGTTGCTCGCGAGAAAGAATCGAAGCAGAAGGGTCGAATCAATAAAGCACGATTCACTGATCGTGAAGTTTTAATCGGATAGGGCCTTCGACGGTCCAATATGCATCACACGAATCCAATGTTTACAGATTGTGAGATAGAAATTCTACTTTGAATAGAAATCGATCAATAAGAAAACCGTTTTTACTTTTTTCATTTTATCTTCGTTAACACGTTATCTACAGGAATTTTTTGTTATAAACAATTATTATTTATTCTATATCATTCAAGAATACAATGATGATTTCAATTTCATTATAATAATTATTAATGATAATCATTTACTGTCTTAGTTAAAATTTCAATCAACGATTTTTTTTTTATAAGCAATTATTATCTTTTTATCGTTTAAAGGCATTTATATCTTTTAATAATAAAGAAATAATAATAATAATAATAATAATAATAATAATAATAATAATGGTAATAATAATTGTATACATATATAGACGTATGAAAAATTTTATATAATAATTTAATAAAATAATAATTCAATTAAACGTGTTACATCTTAGACTATTAGTTCAACAAAAATTTTTTAATATTACTATTATGTTGTAGTAATATAATAGTACTATTTATTATTGTAGTGCTATTTTTTTTCTTTTTAAGGAATTCAGATTCGAAATCAAAAGGAATTGGAATGGTTTCGATTAAAATTCATCGAAGGTTCCATTTGTTTTCATTCGTGGACACATTAAAGGTTTCGTTTTATCCGGATAAAAGTATTTCTACCATTCACGTGAGTCACGTATATCCAGAAGAGATCAAGCGATCAATGAGATTTTAAGTGAAATGTAAAAAAATATGTGAAAAACAAGATTAGATCGTCTTTGAAGTGTTAAAGTTTAATAACTAATGACGAAGAAAACGACAATAAAAGTTTTATCTTTTTTTTTT
>NC_057697.1:3505701-3532360 GCF_014466175.1 Vespula pensylvanica
TATTTTTTTTTTAAATGAAGAAACAATTATCAATAATCATACCTACAATTTACACAGGAATATATCCGGTACTCTACAGTTATTTCGAACAGTTTCTAATTCGTCATTTTTTATAAATAAATTGTTAGTACCATGACAAAATTATTCAACTTTTCTTCCTGTTCTTTTTTCTTTTATATTTATTCTCAAATTTACTTGTTTTTCACAACAATGTTACGAACTAAACGAATCTTCGTACCATTACATAGAACTTAAACTGTTTATCGGTACGTCGTTGGTGCGAGTGAAATTAAATTAAAAAAAAAAATAAATAAATAAATAAAGGAAAAGAAAAGAAAAAAAAATGAGAAGAAAGGAAAAAAATTTTTTTTAAATAGAAAAATTACAAAAATAGAAGAATTAAAAATTAAAAAAGAAAGAAAAAATAAAACAAAAAGATAAGCAAAAATATCGATAGGTCTTACGTTCACAGCTGTATGTATTCTAATGTGAGCTTTTGTGAAATTAGCTATATTTGTGTACGTGCTACATGTACTTTGAAAAGCGTCGTCGACTAATGGCTGGAGTTCACGAGTCGGTGTAACTTCCGAAAGGGAAGGGAACTAATTGTAAAGCACATACAGAGGGTGCGGGAGGGAGAGAGAGAGAGAGAGAGAGAGAGAGAGAGAGAGAGAGAGAGAGAAAGAGAGAGAGAGAGAGCAGACAAGATAGAGTACCGGATACTTTTATGGTAGGCTGAAGTAGCATGTTGAAGTAAAATTGCTTTGTCAATATTTATTACATACACACACATGTGTATGTATGTATGTATGCATGTATATATGTACAATGTATCAACTATCACATAAATCACATACCTATACATGTAGAATAATTTTTTTTTTTAATTGAAACACTTAAATATTTTGAGAACGCCTATAAAAAAAAAAATAATTCTGTTTATTATTTTATAAATTTTATTTGATAGTATAATTTGTAAAATTGTTTTTGTTTATTATTTTATAAATTTTTGTTGCATTGTAATGTCTTAATTCAAATATTTTTCATAAGGAGAATAAAATCATTCGTAAAAAATAATTTATTTCATGCGATAATATTGATTAAATGATAGAAAAAATTATTATATTAAATTTAATTTGATATACTTTACGTGTAAATTAAAAAAAAAAGTATTTTTATCGTAAACTTATCAAAGTGATTTTTCCTTTTGGAAAATTTCATGAAATTTGTCTCGGATTTGTGCAAAGTTAAATTATTCAAAAATGAGTAACATATCAAACTCGAAAGCACTTATGCGTGGACGGACAGTGATGATACTGATGACGAAGGAAACTAAGTTTGATAAGCACGAGAACGAGGACATCGATGCATTTATGCTTTCCTATCTTTCCTGTTCTACTCCTAGCAACCATGTTTCTCAAACAGTAATTCGATACAAGAGAAGTGATATATATATATATATATATATATATATATATGTATACACACACACATATATATAAACCATCCCCATTCAATGAATAATTATTTTTATTTTAAAACGAAACACTGTAATATTGTTATTTGAGAAAAATAATTTTATTTTTATGTAAATGTAAATATGATAACATCGACAGAATTGAATAAATTAAATAAACTACTACAATGAAAATTTTTTAATGAGATACAATTCTTTCTTTTTTCTTTTTCTTTTTTTTTTCCTTGTAAATAAAAATTACTCTTCGATGGATCGTTGCAATATTTTCAACAAAAAATTATTCGTCGACGAATCGATAAACTCGTTGATAATAAAATTCAATTTTTTCAACATTATTCATATCAATAATATGGATTTTTGTAATTTTTCTTTTCTTTTTATTTATTCTTTTTTTCCTTCCATTTTACCCTCACATAAAAATTATCCTTCGATATAGAATATATTATTTATAGCATGGAATTTTTAAATAAAGTGTTAAAGTCGATATGTGCTAATATACTCGCTAATAAAATATACTTTTCTTCTTTTTTCTTTTTGACGTGAAAATCATAAGTCAATAGAAATATACAATTATAGAAGTAAAAACGGAGGAATGAAAATGTCTTTAATATTAGATCCAATGTTAGTAGTATTATGTCCACTCTATCGAGTAGGTACATACATATGTAGGCGTGGAATATTTACCGTTCACTCGTTATTTTTAGTTGGTTCAATCGATATCTAGGAATTACTCCTATTCTGTCTAATTGTATGCTTTATGTACACGATTATCTACCCTTCATCTCTTCATCTGTGTTATATGACACCATACATACATAAACGCATACACATCTACATAAGTTCATTAAGATAATCTACGTGTATAATAGTAATTAGATATAATTGCCATTTTAGTTAGTTCATTATCGATTTGTTTGCCAAGTTAGTTTCGTTTTTTACCTTTTCTTATCATTTTTCATTTGTTAACACATAGAAATTAAAATGTGATATTATTGTGAATAAATGAAAAAAATAGAAAACAGAAGAACAGAAAAGGGAAACATTGATAACATTTGGACGTAGTTTTTAAAATGGAGTTTTTTCAATTTGACTTGTAATTAAAAAACAAAGAAAAAGGAGAAAGTAATTCGTTTTCGTTACGTGATAAGAAAATATAGAAATGTGCCTTTCAAATCTTTTAATCCAATTTATTTTTAATCATTTTTATACGTGCGTTTGCAAATATTCAATTGTAAAATTGTAATGAAACGTCTTACAATATTGCTTCAGCATTTATTTATTTTATATGCTATCAATAATTTTGAAAGTAGTTACAATTAATATCGTTCGTAATTATTTCTTTATAAAATCACTTGAGAAAAATAAAAGAAAAAGTAAATAAATAAATAGCCACAGCAAAGAATGATCACCGTTCCTCTTTAATTTCATTTTGACAATATATATTGTCCATGATGAAATGTTTATAAAATCGTTTGACAACGACAAAAAAAAAAAAAATGAAACAAAATAAAATAAAAAATAAGAAATAAAAATGAAAATGAAAATAACAAAAAAAGAAAAACTTTGAGAAACCATTATAATTAAAATAATATATAACGTAATAACAATAATAATTATAATAATAATAATAATAATAATAACGAAACTATAATAACAAAAAGATTATATTAAACAAGAAACTACCAACCTGTGTTTCGATGTCCGATACTTCCTGCCGATAAATCAATATGTCGTGGAGGGTATTGGCAGTTTGTACGATCAAAGCTAGGATTGGTATAAACGGTAGTACCAACATTTGCAACAATTGAATCCTTCGGCCACGACGACTCGCAGGATCCGTGGCACGTGCCCAACAGGATTTTTTACGATTTGCTTTTGCCGATACATCTTCCGATGAAAGACTCCTTACCGAGCTTACCTCTGCCACGCAGGATCCGTTACGGGGTGACATGCTGCAATTATTTAATCATTCGTACATTAATTAATTTAATGCAAATACAATCGAATTAATACGAATTAATACGATCGAGTAAATTATCGAAAGAATATTTTCTCCTAATATTTAACATCTTCGATTAAGGAAAGAAACAATAAAGTTAAATAAAATGAAAGGAAAAAAAAAAAAGAAATTTATATAAAAATTAATTTAAAATATAATACCCACTGTTCAATTTAACTATTAGTAAATTTTAATAATACGACTGTTACGTTAAAACGATTAATAAAAATTACTTAATTTTCTTATCTATCGCATACGAGTCATTTAATAAAAATTTAAACAAAAAGGAATAAAAGGAGATATAAAATATCATAATTAATCAATAACTTATTATAAACAGTATTATAAACAAGTACAAATAAAAATTATACGATATTCTTATTACAATAGATGAACAACTCAATAAAAATTGACAAAAAATTAAATCAAAGAAATTCAGAAATTTCTCCTTTTTTAATTTAATATTTAGAATATGTTTCCTATTACAAGTAAAAAATGAAAAGATATACGATATTCGGGAAACAGCCATTCTAATTGATAAAATTAATTACATCAATTACAATTATAGAGCATGCTGCCGTGCAAGAAATGCCTGAAGAAAAAAAAGAAAAAATAAAAACTAAATAAAAAAAAAAAAAAAAAAAACAAATTACACGTAGAATATAAAAAGACAATATAATAAATGGTTTAATATTAAACTTACGCGATACTCGATCTAATTTTGTTCTTAATATATCGTCACGTTTTTTCTTCTTCTCTTTTTTCTCTTTTCTTCTTCTTTTTTTTTTTTTTTTTTTAGATTTACCAAGAGAAGGTCAAAATAACAGGATACGTCTTGTGTCGTCACTTTCTATCGCGTAGGAAAGGAAAATATTGAAAAGAAGAGTTGAAAAGATAGATTGGGAATCTTTTCAATGGCAACTGATTGTGCGTGATTTTAACAACACATCAATCTATGTGTATGTATTAGGTGAAAAGAAAAATTAGTGGGAACCTTTCTATCCCTTTTCATCGTTCAGATTTTATGCCTCGTGTAGAATAATTTCTCCGTCTTTCCATCTTTTTTTCTTTCTTTTTTCCTTACCTTTCGAGAAAACAAATTGAAAGGAAAGAGAGAAGGAAAGATATGTATCTTTCTATCTCTCTCTGTCTTTTTCTTTCTAACTCTCTCACTTTCTATCTCTTTGTAACTCTCTCTAACTCTCTCTCTCTCTCTCTCTCTCTCTCTCTCTCTCGCCTCTTGATATAAGAAAACAGACTCTTTGATTTCTATAAAAAGTAAATCGTGAATGATACGACTTTCTTCTTTCGAAAGAAAACAATTTACTTTTTATTTTTTCATTTGTAATATTGACGTACAACACGCAAATAATGTTCTAAAAAATAATCATATTGCCTTGTTTTTTCCTTTTTAAAGACATCTCTGTCATTTCTTAAAAAAAAAAAGAAAAAATCAAGTAAAGATATGTGATGTTTACGATCTTGTTATTGAACAAAAAAAGAAACAATACATTAAGTTTATTGTATTAAAAAAAAAAAAAAAAAAAGAGAGAGAGAAAGATTATTAAAAGAAAGTTTATAAACAGAATTTAGAAGAACTTTAATTTGATATAATTTGTTAACGATGACGATTACTAACGTTGGATTCGAAAGCAAAACCAAATAAAAAAAAAAAAGAAAAAAACTATACAGGGTGAATAAATCGAAACATCGAAAAGCTCGAAAAAGTTTCTGAATGATATTAAAAATCAATTACATTTTTTCGTGCAAATCGTTTTTCTTTTCGTGTTTTTTTTTTTTTTTTTTTGTGATCAAATTGTAAACCAATAAGTCCAACTGCAAAGCCTAAAAAGTGTCACGGGGAAAGATTAATTGATTTTTGAAATCATTTCGGAATTTTTGATCGACCATTGTAAATGGTCGGAATGTTTAAGATAAAAAAGACAAAAAAAGAAATGAAAAGAAAAGAAAGAGAAAAAAGATCTCGCCATTTTTAAATGTCCGGTATATTAAAAAAGTCATATCATAGAATTACCATAAACCATAACTAAACAAATCGATACGGATAACCTTGCCGATATTGGATAATTAAAGTAAGAAAGAAAAGAGAGAGAGAGAGAGAGAGAGAGAGAGAGAGAGAGAGAGAGAGAGAGAGAGAAATAAAAAAAGATCTACTAATTAACTATTTATAACATCGGAAATACGGGAATCATTATCGATTAAATTCGTCTAATTTCGTTGTTTACTGTTCGTTCATTATCAAATAAAAATTAAGTCTTATAAAAAATGAGGTGGCAAGCGAAGCGTGTAAGATCGATAATGGCGCCTACGAGGGAGGGATAACAGAAGGGTGGGAGAGATATAGAGAGAGAGAAAGAGAGAGAGAGAGAAAGAGAAAGAAAGATGGAGAAAGAGGGAGAAAGCGAAAGAAAGAGAGAGGGAGAGAGAGAGAAAGAGAGATGGAAAAAGAAAAAGAAAGCGAAAGAGAGAAAGAGAGATAGAAAAAGAAGGAGAAAGAGAAAGAGAGAAAGAGATAGGTATAATGAATCAAAGAAAGAAGGAGCAGGAAGCAGAAAAAATAAAAATTAGCGGGAAAATGATAGACATTTTATTTGAATTTTGCGAATCCAATATATATATATATATATATATATATATATATATATATTAATTTTTATACTCACTCGTTTTTTATGGTGAGCATGATCGCAACTGATGTGTGTCCACCCTCGCTTCTCGATCTCTCTCACAATTCGACGGTCCCGAGTTCGGGCCTGAATGGCGTATCACAGCCGGTCGTATTATCTCATCGAGAAGGCTTCTCTCTCTCTCTTTCTATCTATCTCTCTGTCCATTCACATTCAAGCTCAACATAAAGGTACATATAGACAGGGAAGGGGCCACCATAAAATCATCTCAATGGCAACGACTATAAGTATGTGTGTGTTTTATATACGAACTACAATCTTATAACATGTGTTAGACTTTAGAACGTGTCACTCAAGATCTCAAGATCTCTCTCTCTCTCTCTCTCTCTCTCTCTTCTTTTTTACTCTACTATCATATCGTCCTTTTTTTGCGAAATAGAACACCTATCTTTATGGATCATTCAATACTTTTTGTATATGTTATTATTGTTATTATTATTATTATTTTATGTTTTTTAAATTTTATAGAAGCATAAAAGGAATATCGGAAAAAAGTTATTGAAAATTTATATATTATGTAAAAATTGAAAATACGTAATTATTATTTAAAATTTGAATAATGTAAAAATGTACAATGTATGTATATATGTATATATTTGCATATTTACATGTACAATGTATGATGTAATTGGTCATTTTTTGACCTTTTTTATTTTTCTGAAAATGTTTGTTCTCTTTCTCTATCTATTTTTTTTTTTTTTTTTTTAGATTATTATGTGTTTGAATCATTACGTAATAGAAGAATCAGGGACTATTTTTTTATAGGTATAGTCCTGTATTCAGTCATATTTTATTTCTTTTCCTTTTTGTTGTTATATTTTTTTTCTTTTCTTTTTTACTGAAATCTTATTTATAAGAGCAAAAATTTTTTCGAAAATATTTATTGTTGCAACGTAATTCTTCGTCTTTCGCAAAATTTTTTTTATTATAAAAATATCTTTAATATATGTTAATCTACCATGCATCTATTTATATCCTTGCAAAATTATTTTAGTAGAATTATTGTAAATTACGTTTTAATAATTTATAAGAAACATAAAAATTTTAATAAACAAAAATATACATATATATATAGTTTCGACTTTTATATATTTCATACGTTGTATAAAAAAGATCTCTATTTTCCCGATTGCAAATAATTATACTTGGATAAAAAAAAATATATTGATTAGAAAAATATAATTTTGTTATTTACAACTCTTCTTTTTTTTTAACAACAAACATAATACATGTCTTTATAAAATACGAAAAAATTATGTTTAGAAGGAAAAGAATTTTTTTTATTATTCCTATAAAATTATTACCAATATTTATATTCTCGAATTAATTAAATATATTTTATATATATATATATATATATATATATATATATAAAGAAATAAAAAGAGGAAAATAAAAATCAACCCCGTCAAAAATTATCACATTTTTCGCGAGCTACGAATAAAAAATGTTACCAATAACAATGATAACGATATCGCAATACTTACAAAGGAAACTTCACGTCTGTTCTGGTCGTTTTAACGAACGTGTATAATAATATTTTATTAATTATATAACTCAACATGCATTTCGTTATACATACATACATATATATATATATATATATATATATCTACTTTAACGAAATAATTATTATACTTATACCAATTCGTTATCATCAGTGTGTTATATAATATCTACATATATAATTGTTATTCACTGTACTATTCGGTCATTGATTATTGATTTGTCAACGAGAGAAATGAGGAAACCATCGAGATTGCAATTAATTAAGATCTCAATTAGATACTCGTTATTATATCCATGCATACACACACGCACATGTGTGTGTGTGTGTGTGTGTACGTATCGATTGAAAATGATATTCTATAAGAGATCAATTTAATAAGAATAAATAAAATCGAACGATCAATAATACAAGGCGAGCCAAAAAAATTTCCAAGTGACCTTTTTCAGACTCTTTTTCAAGCAAACTTCTTTCTCCAATTTTACGACAGAAATTAAACTATAATTCAAGAAAATTTTTTTACGATTCAAGGAAAAGAAATATTAATCTAAAGAGTCAGGAAGAAGAGTAATTGATTTTTAAAATTATTTAGTAACTTTTGACTTACCCTGTATTCTATATATATGTATATAAAATTTCTTTTTTCGCAAATATTTGACGAACATATTTGTATTTCTTTTATTGATTATAATATAAAAAAAAAAAAAAAAAAAAACTCAAGTGTTTAAATGAAATGAAAATGAAAGACCAATTGTAATTGTCATCGATGTGCTCTATATATATATACAAAAAGTATATTATACATATATATATATACATATATATAAAATATATACAGATATATAAATATATGTATGTAGTATAATGGTTATGAAGGTACGTGAATATTTTTAAAGAGAGAGAAGAAAAGAGAGAAATAGAGAAAAAGAGAAAGAGCAAGCACGTGCTAACAGTATCACTTATATACGTGCACCACGAACGTAAATATCGTAAGCATACAGTATCGATCTTTCAATTTATTCCTTAATGAAAGAAGAAGAAGAAGAAGAAAAGAAAGAAAGATATATTATTTTTAAATATTTAAACAAGCATCTAATCTAAACAATCGAGAATAAATTGTAAAAAAAATGATATAGAAAGTAACGATACTAAGAAGATAGGAGGAAAATACATCGACACAATTTGTTCATATTTCAAAACGAATATATAATACCAAGATTGATCGTTATCAATTAAATTTAATTCATTCATTGGGATTTCGAATTAATAAGATGCGATATCATGCAAAAGGCATTATATAAGAACAATGAAACGATCGAACGTGACGACTCGTTAAAATAGAAGAAAAAATAAAAAAAAAAAAAAAAAAGAGAAAGAAGAAAAGAAATTACTATGAAAATAAAAAAGGAAGAGAAGATAAAAGGTGATCTATAGATCTTGGATAAATTAAATTTCGAGATGGTATAAGAAAAGAAATGAAATGGAGAAGTAGAAACACGTAACTTCTTTCTTACTCTGGTTTGATCACTTTGTTAAGATATATGTATATCCATCAAGAAGAAGTAGAAGAAGAAAAAGAAAAAAAAGAAGAAGAAGAAGAAGTTGAAGAAGAAGAAGAAGAAGAAGAAGAAGAAGAAGAAGAAGACACACTTGCGTACGGGGTGAAGGAGAGGAGTCTACACGAAGCATCAATAAAGAGAAAATTGCTCTTACGCGTCTATGACGAGAAAGATGAGAGGAGACACGTGGTAGAAGTCACGAGGACGTTCCTCTTTCTCGACTAAATCTATCCTTCTCTCTCTTTCTTTCTTTCTGCCGTCTATAAATTTGTCTATCTATCTCTACATATTTCTCTCTCGCTCCCTCCCTCTCTCTTTTTCTTTTTTTAATTTATTTCTCTCTATCTCTATATTTCTATTTATCTATATAGATAAATTAAAACATCTAAATAGAATATTTAATAATAAATAGAATATCTATATAAATAAATAAATAAATATATATATATATATAATTATTCTTAATTATCAAATAATTTATCTTGTTCTCGATTAATCCGATAACTAAAGAGAAAGAGAGAAAGAGAAAGAGAAAGGTAAGAAAAGATAATGAAAGCTTAGCGACCTTGTCTAACGAAGAAAAGTTTCTATGTCTCTCTGTATGTGTTATATCTCTAACACGTAAGTCAATGCGTGAACATAGTCGCGTTGAAATAATACTATAGGAAGAAAGAGCAAACAGGTGTGCCCGCGTGGAATGCACGACCGCATACTGACGGTCGTGGTCGGAAAATCTAGAGGATGCGCGTTAACAACATCATATACGGGGGAGTTACTAAGCCAGTGCGCATCCACGACACCCTACCATATCACTCGAACTTTGTTGAAGGTTACCTCTCGTATTATAGCTTGTTCTCCCTTCCAACTTACTTTTGCCCTTCTTTTTCTTCTTCCTCTTCCTCTTTTTCTTTTTCTTTTTCTTTTTTTTCTCTCTTTACATTCTTTTATTTATTTATCTTTATTCAATTTTCTTTGTATTCATTCATTTAAAATATCCTCGTAAGAAGTTTAATTGTTTCTTTAATTTCCTTTTTATTTCTTTTAATTCTTCTTTTATTACGTTCTTTTTTTTTTTTTTTTTTTTTCTTTTTAATACCTTTGTCTATCGACCTTTTCAAACCTTGCTCATTAAAATTTTTATCATTTATTTGTGCGTTGTTAAAATCGTATTTAAAGTTTATTTATCATTTATTTTTTCATATAAACAAAAAATTGGAATTTCGGATACTTGGGATACTTTCATTTGTTTATAAAACTGCAGAAATATTTTATTCGTTATCTCGTTATTTCCTTCATTCCAATTTGTTTTCAGATTGAATTTCATTCTTCGGATTGGATTTCATACTTTTCTTTCTCTCTTTCTGTTTTTCTATTGATTTTCTTGAATTATTAATATGGATATTTTTGTTACGCCTGGTGATAGGCAACGATTCTTACATCGTCGATAACGTTACTTGCGACAGCGATACTTATCGACAAGATATGTAACATATTTATCACTGATGGTAAGATATTTTTTGCTATTATTTCATCATCAAAGGTTTGAACGAACTTTCGATAGATGATGTTAATAAGGAATATTATCGACATAAGATAATATAACTCTGCCGATAAATTTACAAATTTATAATTTAGAATAAAGTTCGTACAATTTTATTATTAAATGATTTTAAGTGAAATTAAATTCTTTCAACAAATAATGAAAAAATTATTTATATTCAATGTAAAATTATATATATATATATATATATATATATATATATATGTATGTATGTATGTAAATAATTTGTAGAAATACAATTTTGTATTAAACCACGATATTTTCAATGTTATATTTTCAAATCAATATCACGTTTGTTTGAATAACTTTAGCGATATCAAGATCATTTTTATACAAATCGTAAATAGGATTATCCCTTAAGTCTAATTTCATTAAATTATGTCTTTTTATGAGATCTAATATTTCATTTATATCCGATAGTTCGTTATTCCGTAAAGATAAGAATTCCAGATTACTTAATGTAGGAAAATGTTTCAAAGACTTTATCTGATTACTAGACAAGGATAACTTTTTACAATATTGAAAATTTGAGAGTTGATTCAATGATGTTTCTAAATTATTAGCACTAAGATTTACTTCTTCAAAAAATGTGAAATATTGACTATTGCGAAGCGTTGTTAAATTTAATCCGGATAAATCAATCTTTTTTTGCATTTCTGAATCATTTTCTTCTTCCCACAATTTTTTAAATGTATATTCCAATAAATATTTGCTACCTACAAGCGAAAAATATATCATTGAGATCAACGTAGGCCTTAATTATTCTCAATCTAATATTAATTTATAATTTTTATAACTTTTCAAGAGAATGTTTTAATACAATATACTTACGTAAATCCTTATAATAATTTGAACGTAGAAAATCAATACGCGATAATGTATTTAAATCGTCCAATATGATATTGTTAAAATGAATAAAATCAATTTTTTTCATAAGAAAGATTCCAATTAATATAGCCCATTTATTATTTGGTTCCATTTTTGCTAATTGTTTGTAACTTTCTAATTGTTCATTTAATTGTTCCTTGTTATGATTCTCATTAATTATCAATGGATTAGATTTATATATCCATGCGGATTCTTTTTGCGAATAATGTAACTGATAATTTTTATCTTTTATATTTATATGAACGTTTTGTAGTTCACTTAAATTTTCTAACGAAGTAGACAAAATTCCAGTCCATACTTTTGAAAATGTTTTTTCTCTGTATGATTTCCATTGAATATCTATTTTATTATTATCTACAGATAATGATATATTTCCAGATTGTCCAGATATATCACTATCAAATACGGCAACGACCATATCTTTTGTAACACGAGATCTCCATAATATACTGTGCAATTTAGGTTTATAATTATCTAAAAGCCATCTCTGATAAAACCATGCACTGGAGTCATTAGGATCCGTGAATGTTGCATTCATCACTAATTCAAGTTCTGAACAATATCGATAATATGACGTTAGAAAATTAATTGAACTGTAAGAAACATGTAATGCAAATTTAATATTAACCTTCTTCCCGTTTTTGTTGCATAACTGGTGTTTCTTCCGAGTCGTTGTAAAATAATTTTGTTAGAATTTTACTTCTATAATGCCACGAGGAATAATTAGAAAAATTGTTTAATATTTTCGTAGTAGAAAATTCATATTCTGCATGATCAGATATTCCTGCTTTTTCTACCACATATTGTCTATAATCCCAGCAATGAACTGAATTAAATCAGAATATATTACTATTACTACAGAATATATTACTATATATACATTTATATATATATATTTTTTTTGATTATTTATGCTTTAATAATACTTACAATTTCTTTCATCAAGATTAAGACATTTTGTACATAATGTTAATTCTTTTTCCCAATCAGGTTTTTGTATGTATTCCATTACCCACCATCTCTGATGCCACACGCTATACGACTTTGGATTATTTTTTAAACAATTCTCAGTCAATGTTAATTCTTTTTCAAGCATACTTGTATACTCTTCATCGCTCCTATATTTTTAATTGATTTGTTCATTAAAATATATCTTGCATGAGTGAAAATACTTTTTTTATTTAATATTAATCTTACCAATTGCTATTTTTATTATTTTGAAATACTTCACGACGTATGTTCCATAACGTATATACATCTGAATTTTGTAAAAGGATTTTCTCTGTTAGTAACAATAATTCATCATCCCATATTTTACTTTCTCTCTAAACAGAAAAAAATAACATTGAATTTCTTTATAAATATCAAAATTAATTGTTTTTAAGTTAGTAAGTAATTAAAAGGATACAGCACATATTTTATATGATAAAATAATTTTCTAATCAAACTTAAATACTTCTTAAACATGATCATAGATAATTTCTAATGGGAAAAGATCGAAAATATTAAATATGAAAATTCTTAATTGATATATAAAAATTGAAAACAACCTTTCTAAATATCTCGGTAATAGCAGTTCTATAATGTATTAATTTCTTTGCTCTTTCTTTCTTTTTTATTTCCTCTTGTTCGGCAGTTGTACGGACCTTGACACGACCATGCTAGAAAATATGATTAAATTTGATAAAACATAATTGATGGATGTACAACAGCTAGCTCTATCATTATATACAAAATATGAAACAATAAAAACGATTTATTTATAATAATTATAATTATAATTAACTTCATAAAAAGCAATACTAAGCATTTTAATTTTGATGATACTAATGTGCATTTAAATCATATATATTTAAATCACATATAACTTTTTTTTACGTATTAACGAAAAAAATTTATTTTGCATGCACTATTGAACTTATTTTATTTATAGATCTATAAAAAATAATTATTTAACAAAATATTAGTTTACCATTATGGATTCTTATACAGTTTACAATAACTATATATAAATTGTTACACAAAAACTGATATATATATATATAAATATCAAAAAAACGATGTCATAACAAGTTTGTACTTATGTACAATCTACACCACAAATCTACTTTATATGTAGAAATAAACTACTATACAAAGAGGAAAGGGTAAGAACGAACGAAAGATGATTTACACGTGTAAACGTGAGGGGAGTACCAACATTCCAAAATAAAATACATTCAGAACTATTGAGTGGCGCGAAAATCAATAATGCCGCAAGAAATATAGATTTTTTCAAGACGATTTTATTCAATTAAAAAGTAAACCATTATATTTTTAAATTTGTATTTCATAATGAAACATTTTAATCCTTTTTATATGTATAAATAATATATAAAATAAAAGATAAAATAAACATTATATATATATAAAAATTTAAACAAGATTCTGTATAAAAAAAAAAAAAAAAAATAACATTCATCTCCTAGATTGAACTATTATTAAGAAAAATATTATTTATGAAAAGATCAGTTTATTTTGGAATTAGCTTATAATGGATTGTATATAGAAAAATATGAAATGTCAAAGTCGTCTGATTGAACCATTAATATAATTGTAAAATTGTTACAAATACCATGTGTTTATGTATAAAATATGTACTAAATTAATATGTTTCTCTGAATCACAACAAGTTTTCCTGCATTTAATCTATTAATTAATTGAAATATAACAATATATCAATGTTCACGATTCCATCTCCATACTGTAGCATCATCGCAAACACATAATAGTACATTGCCATCTCGACTTAAGCTAGTTTGTCGTATTGGAGCTGTACAGCGTGGATGTTGTAAGGAATAACAACGTGCTTGACCAGGTTCATCAACTTCTAAGTCCCATACATATGTCCTACCTACTTGATTTCCTAATGCTATAGTACGTTGCCAAAAATCCATAGAAAATCTTATAAACCAAATATCACATTCTTTGAATTCAAAACGATGTAAAACAGTAGCACTAGTTTCTCCATTACGTAACTGAGTGTCTTCTAAACGCCCTGGCTTCCAACATACAATACAATTTTCACAAGATTTACTTAAAATAAAATCGCCATACCACTTAACACAATCCACATAATTACGATGTACATCACGGGTTGTGAAGTCTGGGAAATGTTGAAGTATAGAGTCAAACGGTCTTCCATTTCTGCTAGGATTACAATAATATGACTGTTTAATTGCTTCTTGCATATCTGGCTTGTCTAATGACCAAAGTTTTAAAGCATGATCCATTCCACAAGAAATAATACGCTGACCTTTCATATCAAAATCAGCACTTAACACTTCATCTCTATGACCTTCAACACCACCAAAAATTGCTATACATACATCTGTTTTTATATTCCATAATCTCAATGCATGATCCTTAGATGCGGAGAGTAATATATTTGGATCTTTAGGATGAGTTTTTAACTCATTTATTGCATGACCATGACCAATATAATGTTTAATACAAGTCATAGTAACAGAACTAATAACTCTTATTACACCTCTAGATCCTGCTACAGCCAATAATGGTTTACCAGAATCATCATAAGTCCAAGTACATGTATAAAAATTTTCTTCAGAATCAGGATCAGCATAACACTGACGTAATCTAATATTTCCACCTTCTGGGCATTCATAAATGCTCACACGATTGCTTCCTACAGAGGCAAATATTAATGGTTCACCTTCTTTCAAGTGATGATTAAATTGTACCCCAAAGAGTGGTTGCCCGTGATCTTCCTTAATACTACAACAATATTTGTATAACGGCTTATCAGTACAAGGTTTATATTTTGCTGTCTTACTTCTCCGTCTGCCTTTCCTTCTATAACGAGCATTGCGTGTAGGTGTATCACTACGATGAGTACCAGCTGTAGAATTGCTACCAATACTACATTCAGTCTCATCGCTATCATTTTCACTGTCTTCTAAACTGGACGCATATGCTTGGCATTTACTCGTAGTCCTTTTCATTTTAAAAATGATATATTAATGGACTAAACAATATATATATATATATTATTCACATTAACAAAAATATATTTTTATATTAATCTAAATATTGTTTAAAAGATTTTTATGATATACATTTATAAACAGTGTTCAATAAAATTATCTATTTGTTTGTTTAATGGTTAAACTACATTCAAAGTATTCAATTTATGTTATAACGTAGCGAAAGAAACACGACCAAGCGTTAGAGCGTCAGGCGGGCAATGAACACCCGCCACGAAATCAAACTTGAATGAGTTGAATCCAGGGTGTACAAGCTGAATCATAAACAAAAACTATAATTCATTCAGTTGGTAAAACATTTTACCAACTTCGGTTTGAGTTGATTGGTTATGGTTATGTTAGTTAGTATATAGGTGGGGCTAGTAGATGGCACTATTCTGCAAATCAAAATCCAAGCTATGACAAATAACTTGCAAGAGGTTATTTAATTGCACATCACTAAAAGAGATTACAAAATGCGTTATGTGAACGAAGGTGTATGTACATTAAATGTTTTATGGTATATTCGCTAATGTAGGTATTCGACTTTCTAAACCTAATATCGTCGATGTTACATTTAATATTCTGTTTCCTAAGTTAATACAACTGTTAGGATCCTGAAAAGATTAAGTATTTTTTAATCATAGAACATATTTAAGAATTAATATAATCATTTCTTATTATAACTTACAGAAGTATTGGCAGATAAAAATCGAATCTTATACTTATTACGTATTTCTTTTAAATTGTGAAATGCGAAGCCCATAACATCTAATACGCCATTACCATGTACCAAACAGCAAGCACCAGAGATTATAAAATGATCGTCTATTAAACCTATATTTATCTTGATCTATAAAGAATATTAATAATAAGTAAATGATAAAGAAATAGAATTAAAAAAAATTAATTATTTACCTGTTCTAACGATATAGACATTCGTGAATCAAACGCAAAGATGATAAAGTCAATGCATATAGAAATATTATTCTCTAGTATCTGAACTATGGATTCGCATTTATGTATTTCTATGCGCCATTCTCTTTCTTTCGCACTCTTGTAAAGTCCATCAGATATATGTTCACGTAACTCTGCTGTACCTACTACCTAAATATAACTTTTCTCTTATTATTTTTGTACAGCACAATATTTAAATAAATATTTTACTAATAGGTGTGTTCTATTTTACATGCATAGTTGACACACCATATATAACCTCTAAAGCTTTTATATATAATTAATAATATACAATTCTTTTATCTTTAATTTTATAATATAATACTAATAAATATAGTTAGTTATATACTATCTGGAAACATAAGGGAAAAAAAAATAGATAACTAATGCAAGGATTATTGGATTATATCTAAAATATAAATAAAAAGTTATTTAAAAGAAATAATAATTTTAAATCTCATACTAAGAATGATATATGAATATCGTTCCTCTGAACACCAGAACTGTGAAGAACCTTGTTCATATTTTTACTTTTTAGACATCGGAAAATTCGCAAAATAAATTTTAAATCTTACACAAACTGCGCAATATCAACTACTGCAACCAACTGTAATAAAGAAAAGTTATACGAGAAAAGTAAAACTGTTTATCAACCAGTACCAATACAACGAGGGTTAGTTTAAAAGCTTCGTTCTTATTGGTTCTTGTTTGATGACTCACTGTTTCAGATGGCGCTGCGAACGAGATATTATGCCGGTTTAGATTAAAGTTGTTTATGACCCGTAATAATGATCTACGCCGACAATAAGTATAGACGCAATTTTTGAACGATTGTTATTAACAAGATCTCATCTTAAAGACGAACATAATTACGTCGAATTTTTGGAAAAGTTATATTTTCCTCGAAAAAGATCGGGTCAAGAAATGGTGTTTTTTCGTGAATAAAAATGGATTTCGTAAATATTCAATAATTTAATTTAACTCGTTCGCGCGCGGTTATTGGATAAAAATTTTCAAGTTTAAGCGTGTAGTGAAGTGCTATAGAAAAAAACAAATAGATCGACACCTCTCCTGTTAGTTCGTCTTACGTATTTCGACGAGAAAACGTGTCAGCTCTTCGTTTTATACAAGTAAGTTTGAATAATTAATACTTTCCATTAATCCACATATTTTATTCCCATTGTCGTCGGTAATTGTAAACAATAATTAAGAAGAAAAAATTTGAGCAATTTTGATATATTACGAACAATCAGTCTACCAATGAATTTCAAATAATGAATATCACGTTTCTCTTATTCCATATTGAAATAGATTAATGTTCTATTTGAATAAAGGTAAATTTTCAATTCAAAGTCCTTAATCGTACATAATATCAATAAAAACGAACGCTCGATTGATTTTGACTTTTATCGAGTTAGTTATCTTTTATATTTCGACGAGTTAACAACGAAGATCACTTTGTTCGTACGGCAAAGCTTAAATAATTTCTAAATAATTCTATAATTATTTAAACAATATATAAAGTACAATGAATTAATATTTAAACGATAGTACGTACGTTGAATATAAAATAATTTTAATTTAATATTTTAATAAAATGAAATTTTTATATTCGTACTTATTGAAAATTGTCACATGAAAATTTGTTAATTTCGTTAAATTCAATAATTTTATAAACGCTATATATGATTTATAAACGATGTTGACACTGTAAATGAAAATTTCGATCGTTATAAGAAACATATTCATAATTTTTTCATCATATTGAGACAAGAGATCGTTCGTCGTGTAAAAATCAAGAAAAAAGATACGATGATTATAAGATCGATGAGTGTATATATTAAAGTAAATATATTTGTATATATTTCAACAATTTTTTATTGCCATTATTAATATTAATAATTTCGTTTGATATATCTTATCATTTTCTGTTTCAGAACGTCATTGTAATCGTACGCGAAGCAATGATATAATCGTGTGTGCTTGTTTCGTTGAAATAAAATTATTGTTAAGTAGAAGCAGTGTTTGTACGTTCGTGTTTCGCGATTTAAATAAATGTTTTTGCATCGATTGCGTGCAATGCAGTCGTTAGAGTCAGTGTTTGTTCGCAAAAAAGTATTTTGCTTTTTTAACAGTCGTACAGACTGTATCTATAAATCTAAAAGACAGTAGAGTTTCGCGAAATAAATTCAGTGACCGTCCGTTAATAAATATTATAACGCGTATTAAAATCAGTGTATCAATGAAGAGGATCTCAACCAACTTCGATGTCGACCTACCTCATTTTCGAACCACCTACGAATCATCCACCCTCAATTTCGATCTAAATCGCGGACGAGTGTTTTGGAGCCATCGCAGAACTTCTTAAGTAGTAAGTAAATTTTTAAGTTGTTTCGATCATTCGATCATGTCGAGGAGAAAAGCTTCGAATTGGCACGAATAATTAATTGATCGGTTGTATTTAATTGATATAAGAATATTTTTGAATGACCACAGAATGATCAAAGATTTACTCGTAAATATTATTTTATTTTTCGATTTATTGATAAAAAATGTATAGGGAAGTTGATAATTTCTTTGTAATAATCAAAATAATCGCTTGTAAGAAGGAATATTCAAAGGTTTTTCATCGTATTTTGAAATCTAAATTAATGAAATATTTAATCAATTTGGATTAAAGAAAAGTCTTAATCAAGTAGTTCTTTGATATTCTCATTTGTTTTTGTTCATTCTTACTTGTTTTTTTTCTTTTTTTTTTTTAGGTTAATTATTTTTTGTCATCATAATTATATATTATAGAATTGAAAATATGCGATTTTTGTGTTCTACTTTTGTTATTGTTATTTTTTATATGTTATATTCTATATCTTATGCATTGCGAGTTATATCGTTCTAATACTCTAGTTATTTATATAAATTTAATTGGAAAGAAAAAAACATAATGGTTATACAATTCATAAAATTTGTTTGATTGATCTATTTTTAGAGAAATATTTTTTTCTGCTCTCATCAGATGTATTACTATTTTTATTATATATAAAATTTTCTATCGTATACCAATTCGATTGTTAGGTTACGTACGAGCGGTATATAATCTATACAATTTATTCATTGTTACATAGGCACGCTTCGTAAACGTGTAGTTCGTATTTTGTCCATAGTTGTCGCTGAAGTCGTATACGTTACACGTGAAAAGTGTAAATAGCCATAATTTATATTTTGAATGTTCGTCGAAGCAATAATACGTTTATATATCTTTTACGAGACACTGTGTTGATATTGTTTTCATTTCGGTTATTGAATAGTCGATATTTTTAAGTGCTACACGTTAGAAATCATGAATAATCTGGATTTAAGTCAATTATCAGGTAATTTATATGGTGTATACAAATTGTTGAGGAGGCATATAAAAAAATGTGTTCATTTAATTTTTAGATATATCTACCATATCGCGAATTTCTCGATGTTCGCAATTAATGGGTAGATTAGATTCTATGTTACTTTCTAACGAGCTGGATCATCATTCTAGTTTTATTCAAAATAGTAAAGGTACGACAAGTACGGATCAAGATATTGATGATCTTAAAGAAATTACGAAATTGTTTACTAGTTGTCAGAATAGCATCAGTGAATATGCAAAAGCAAAATTGATTCTCGAATGTACCGAAGAAGTATGTTTGAATAAAAATTCTACACTTTCCGAAGAAACTATAAAAAAGTTAAAAGGATTATTACAATCATACGAAATAAATAAAATAAAAGATCTTTCAATAACTTTTAAACACACGTTACAAGATTTAACGATACTTGGCATACAAGATTTTCCTGAATATAAATTGAGTTATGAAGAAAAATTAAATATAAAAGCTTGTGTAGAAGCACTAATGCGTGAAAAAGTACATGATTTTATAATAAAGTAAGTAACAATTCATTTATATTTGATTTATATCGTTCAGATAAATAATATAATGTTTAATGTTATAGATATAAGGAATTAGGTGGTGATTTAAAAGAACTCCAAAAATTAAATGGGTTTAATGCTAATAATCATTTACAAGAAACCAAAGATTTAGAAATATTCAAATGGAAAGATAAATTTGAGGATGTTTGTGCAGAATATAAAAATTGTCTATCACAGTATGCAGATATGATGAATGAATGGAAAAAAATAAAAAATACGGATATAAATGAAGTGTATAATAAAAAAGCACAAACCTTGTTATTACAATCGCAAATAGTTGAAATACAAGCTAAAGTAGCTAAATTAACTTGCTTAACCAAAATGTATACAGAGACACCAACAACGATCGATTCGTATAGAATATTAAATAAAACTTTGGATGATAAATTGTTAGAAATAAGTAATGAAATTAAAAAAAAGGAAGCTCTGAAAAAGCTTTATCTTGATTTAGAAAATACAGAATATGATAATATTTTAAATACATACTTACATCTTTGTAATGCTATTAAAAAGAAAAAACAGATTATGGAAATGCTTTGAAAAAATATATATGTATTTTTTTACTTGTTTATGGTAATATTTCTAATATAATGGTTCTAATTATTTTTTTGTATTAATTATTTGTAATTGGATAACACTTCGAAATTTTATTATTTTCTTACTATGATTTTTGTACAACTAATAGAAATAAATATAATCTATAAACAATATAGAAAATGAGTTGACAAATATGAATGCTAGTGTATATGAAGATTTATAGAAGAAATGATGCTTAGAAATATACTTTTACTTATTACTTCATAAAGTACTTTCTTATTAACATTGTTCTTGTTTTATGCCTGAAATAATGCTAGGTACACAGCTTCTATCAGCTAACATTCCATTTTCTATTAAAAACGATTCTACATCAGAAGCATAAAAATCTGATCCCAATTGTTCCGTCAATTGGACAAAATTTCCAATTATTTGTCCTTGTTTATAGACTAATAAAGCAGGGACACCTTTTTGTTTAAAGTGTTTACTCAATCCTGCCACCGATCCTATATATTATTGATTATTCGATTAGTTATGATTATGATAAGAAAATGCATAATATATTATGATATAAATAACAACATGTACCTGAAATTTTGCAGAATTTAACGAAAGGATAATCCTCTGCAAGAGCCGTTAAACATCCATTCATGGTTTTGCATCCAATGACTTTATCTTCATATATATGAATAATAATGGTTACTGATTTATCCTCATTATCAATAGATTCTACGAATTGATCAGCTGTTTCTAAATTAATGAGTTGTCCAAAACGTAGTTTTTCTGCTTTTGCAAGCATTTCTTTCATTCTTTGCTTTTGATAAGTTATTAGAAATTCATCTGTTAATAGATCAGCAAGTTCTGGATCTGTTTCTTCCAGTTTCTCTTTTTCTTCATCTAGATCAGTGCGACATGAAAGACTTAATTTCTTAATTAATTCTATTCTCTCTTTTGCAAGTACTGCTTGTTTTTCTGTTTCTATTTGTTTAAATCGTTGCCAATCCTTTAAAGTAAACAAGATTATTAAAAATATAATTTCTAAATATATATTTAATCTAAATAAAAAACTTACTTTAATGACACCTTTTGGTCCTGTATTACTGGAGGATCCATCCCATTCTGAGTAAGAAGGTGCATTGGAATAAGAAGATGTATCTGAACGTATATATTTGTCTTCTTCTTTGTCAACTTCTTTATCAAAGTCTTCACTATCATTTTCATCCTCGCTGGAGCTACTACAATAGTAGTGTGTTTTTTCTCCTAAAATTTTATCTTCCAAAGTAGACATCTTTTAGAATCTCTTATTCTTCTTATATACTTAAAATTTTTCTACAATTCAAAAATAATTCTTATTACTTGTAACAAACAAAAAAATATTATTGTCTATATTTTTTAAAAATAATCGATGCGTTTTTTATATAAATGAATGTTAAAACGATGGAAATGCGAACTTTTACACAATCTGATTATTAATTTTTTATCTTAATTATTTTTTATCGATAAAGCCGACCAAATTAATTAACAACAAATCTCGTTCTGCTACAAACTGGATTGAGAGGCTTAACAAAACGGTAAATATGTGACATACCTTCGAGTATGTTGATATCAGAGACGCTTATATCGGTAATGTCAAATGCGTTTTTACCGATAATACATCGTTCAGTTAAAAGCAGTCGCAACTTTGGCATAGATGTCATTTTTTCTCACGGATCAATGCGCGGGAATTTTCGAATTATTTTAATTAATCGATTGATAGAATCATTTAACATTTTTTTTGCATACACACACACACACACACACATGCACACATATTTATATCTTTCTGTTCTAAAGCTGATTGAAAGTAGGCTTTTATTTTAGTGTAGTATCGATAGTGAAGCATTTCTGGCAACTTTTAGAGGTGACTCTGATTTGAAATTATACCGAGAGCCAACAGTTGTTGTCGAATATAGTAACTTAAAACATCTTGCAAAGAATTCTCGAGCAGACAATGGGCCATGAGTCTTCAGTTAGTAATAGAACGGATCGGAAGTATAATAGATGGATAAGTAAGATAATGTAAATAATCATTTCGGTTTTCTTCGCATTTCTCAGAATATAATGTCAACGCGATCTATTTATAAAAAAATGTAAATAACACTTGAAAGAGGATGGTAAATATTTTCAAAAAGTTCGTATCTATTCGAAGGAAAAAAGATATATTATGTTTTGTAAATAATGCTATCTACTTCGACATTTATGTGAGAGTCGTTAAAATTTCGTATAAAGTATCAACGCAAAAATATTATGGAATATATATATATATATATATATATATATATATAAAGATTTTCAAAAAATATTTTGGATAAACTTATGCGAATATTTCTTTTTTCGTTTTTGACGATTCGATTCACTATTGTTGAAAATGACGAATAAAAAGGAAAAAAAAAAAAATATTCGACGGAAACATAATCGTATTTTTATTTTTATATAATACTTTAATTTTTATTTAAATTTTAAACAATAAATTATCTCTTCTTTTGTTATCTACGTGTATCGATTAAATGCAATACTTTTTTCTTTTTCGTTTACTTTTGAAAAATCGCAATTGCACATAATGCACAATTGCATTTATTACGAAGTAGGACGAATCACTCGGAATACTTTCGACGAGCGAGCTTTCGCGCAAGATTATCGTGTTTTCACATTTGTTACTTGCGTTAGATAATTTATTCGAGGTCAATGATAAGGAAGAACCCCAGCGGCTTGTTTTAAGTGGAATTCAATGCAGGATCGATATTGTCATTTGTGTGTTGTTTATGATATTTCGTAACGATATATATGTAGAAATACGTATGTATGTACGTATGTAGATTTTACTTATCTTTCTCGAAGCTTAAAGAAATGATGAATTGAAAAAAATTAATTATATTATTAAGTATTTTTCCTATATCTTATACACATATTTATGAATATATATGTGTATACACTTATATACATATATATATATTTTTTTTAATAATATAATATAAACAATATAAATTTTATATAATATATAAATGTATGTATATATTAACAATACCTAATGTATTTGTGTGTATACATACTTAATATAATTACATATTATCATATATGTATTTAAGATAAAATCTGTTTATCTATTCGTAGTTGTTTTTTTTTTGTTTTTCGCGAATTTTATCGTTAATCTTCCGATATTAAATGATAATTTTTAAGAACAATGCATTATCAATAAATTCTTTTATATATATATATATAATGATTATAAATTATCGATAGTGAAGATATGTGTATGATAAACGAATAAAGTGATCGATCGGTCATATAGCATATTACAAATATAAAATAGAAAAACAAAACACAACATGCAGTATTTTTTTGAAGATGAAAGTAAAAAAAAAAAAAAAACAAAGCAAATAAACAAACAAGAAAATCGAAACAAAAATAAATTATATCTGATAATCGATAAT
This sequence comes from Vespula pensylvanica, assembly GCF_014466175.1. Taxonomy (NCBI): domain Eukaryota; kingdom Metazoa; phylum Arthropoda; class Insecta; order Hymenoptera; family Vespidae; genus Vespula; species Vespula pensylvanica. The sequence goes on from NC_057697.1 coordinate 3,530,345, forward strand.
GAGAGCGGAAGAAGTCATAAAAAGTGTTTTTAAACACAAATTAAAACAATTAAAACATAATGTCGCTCATACATACGTATATATTTATATAAGTCTTATTATGGTTGTGTTTAATCCGTGATGGCTAATCGATTGTAGAATAGTCGATAAGATTAGAATGTAAAAGACGAATGTATGTGGTGAGTATCGCCAATTGTATTCGAGGTACGCTTGAGAAACAGTTTGTAATGAGACTGGGTCATAACAATCCGTGTCGAACAGAAACTACTATGTGTTTTATCATGGGTCGATTAGAAATGTAAGTTTTATTTATATTATTCATATTCATAAAAATTGTTCATACGTATTGTGCTAACGATCATGTTTAGTGAATAATATAAATAATGAGAAAAAATAAATAATCGATCGGTAAAATTGTTAACAATTGCTAACGAATGATTAAAATTAATTAGAAACGTTTCATTTCGTATTTTGATATAACAAAATTTTCTTTATAATGAATTTGAGATTGATCATGATTCGTAATAAAATATAATTTTGAAAATTGATGTCATTAATATTTAGAAATGATCATTATAGAAATATTTTTATTTAACATTCGATATAGAAGTTTATATTATGATTAATAATAATCTGATTGATAAAATTGATATCACTAATTAGTGATTAGAAATGATAATTACGATTTGATTAGATACATTTCATTTGATATTTCATATCGAAATTTTCGAGATTTAATTGATTCGAGATTAATTATAGTTAATGATAAACAATCTGTTTCAGAGAAATGAAATTAAATAGAAAATTAAGAAACGGCATATAGAATAATAGGCCATGTTTTTTAATCGTAATTATCAAGAAACGAACTAATTAACTAACGAGATACTAGTTACGTTAACTAACTTACCTTGGGCGTAGTTATTTAAATTATATATCTCTATTTATCTATATGTCTGTTTCGTATTCAATCGAAAGGTCAAATAGGGTGATATAAGAGCTCTTATACAAACACGTTACGAGATCAAATTCTTTCTAATAGTTTTAACATTAATTCATTTCGAATTGAGAAGCAGTCTGTAAACATTTCTTTTTTTTTTTCTTAATTAATAGTACGTTTAAAATTCGAAAAAAGATAAAAAAAGTAATAACATTCGAATGTTAAGTAGCGTAACAAGAAAAAAAAAAAAGAAAAAAGGACGAGAAAAATATGTGAAAGATTAAAATCACATCGATTGAAAAGAATCGATGAAGCGACATTTATAAAATAAAGATTTAAAAATTAAAGAAGAAGAAACGAAAAAAGAAGTAAATATAAAAAGTGAACGAGTAAAAAAAGTTGAAAGGAATGTCAGAAAGGAAAGAAACGAAAGGCGAAATCAAAATTCTTTTTCGTAAAACGTGAGACAATCAAAAACAATCAGGTCGTGATTAGACGGGAGGAGGGAAGAGTGGGAGGGGAGGAGAGAAGTAAAAGAAAGAAAGCAAAACAGAAAAAAAAAAACCTGACGAAGAAAACAAAACGACGTGTATAAAAGAAAAAACGACGTGAAGAAAAAATCGAGAACCGATCTGATAAGAAAAGAATAGTCGTTATAATATCCTACGACGCACCAGATTCAGTTTCTAAGTCAAAGTTCGTTGATTATTCTTGGTACGATTGATTCGTCATAGTTGTTGTTGTTGTTGTTGTTGTTGTTGTTATTATCACGTGTACGGAAGTATATACGATTGATCGATGTACCTACGTAGAAATATTGGAAAGTTTCCTTTTCGAAGGGCAAACATTTTCAAGTACGACGAAATAATTTTTACGAGCGTTAAATTTATCTGACCTTCCTCACTATGATTTCGAAATCGTTAAAAGGAGTATCTTCCTTTCCCTCTCTTTCTTTCTCTCTCTCTCTCTTTCTTGCTCTTAGTATTATACGATACGATTATATGAGTTTCTCGACATTATACCATGTAAGAGAGAGAGAAAGAGAGAGAGAGAGAGAGAGAGAGAGAGAGAGAGAGAGA
>NC_057697.1:3532435-3542220 GCF_014466175.1 Vespula pensylvanica
AGAGAGAGAGAGAGAGAGAGAGAGAGAGAGAGAGAGAGAGAGAGAGAGATGATCAAAATAAATATAAGAGAGTTCACGCTAGTGTCGACAATTGGAGCACTTGCTTCGTAATGGGTTATCATGAAATGTTCTCCCCACTTTTCCCTCCCTACAACTTTTACTGTTAACGTATACTTTCATTGGTTGGAGACCGAAGTGAGCTTATAAGATCATTGGTCGTCTCATCGGAGTTAACAATATTTTTTCTATCTCGCTTTGAGTTTGCTTATAAAAGGAGTCGACTTCGAGTCATTCTTTTAACATAATATTAAAGATATATTCTCTGTCTGAAGTAAATTTGATATAAATTATACGTGTGTTATCATATACATATATATATATATATATATATATATATATTAATTTAAAAAAGAAAGAAAAAAATATATGTATATATATATATATATGAATAATATATAAATATAAAAGTGTGCATACATAAATCGGATAAGAAGTTTTGTGTATTATAATTAATTTTTCAACGTACCTGGTTTTTTCTTCGTTTATTTTTTTTTTCTTCTTTTATTTCTTGTTCGCTTTTCTTCTTCTTTTTCTTCTTGTTGTTAACCTTCATTGGTAAAGAAGAAAAGAAGATATGCCGTTTCCTGACAACGACATTCCGATCAATGGCCTTGGTAAAAGCTACGAATTAATTCAACGATCTAAGGGTGATGAATTTGTATCCGCATCCACGGTCAAACACAATCGTCAATCCACGTAAGTTTTATTTCAATTAAGTGGATCTTATAGCAAGAATTTTTCTCTCTCTCTCTCTCTCTCTCTCTCTTTTTTTTTTTTTTTTTTTTTTTTTTTAATACAAATTGAAATGTGTAAGTTGAAACAGGAATGTTAATTAAGCAATCTTTCTTTTTTGTTGTAATTAAGAGGACTGTATGTAGCGGGGATTGATTTTTGTGTTTGTAATGTTAAAAAAGAAATGACGATTTTAATTTATTGAGTGATAATTTGTTGAAATAGAAATGATGATTAATTTATTCAGTGATAATTATGAAATCGATTTTTTTGTTTTGTTTTAATCGATATTAGTAACATTAATGAAAATATGATCTGTATGATTGGATTTATACTAATTGGGATTTTGTAAATAATGACTCAACTATATTGAATATTATTCTATTTAAATATTCCAGTTGTTGTTTTCAATCTTTTTTAATTTATAATATTTATACAATATTATAATAAAGGATGATTAGATATTAAAGATTTTGTATAAATTTTAATAATCAAGAGTATAGTTTTTCTCATAATTTTTTTTTTTTTTATTTATTTACAATATGAGATAATGTATGTTATTATTCTCGAATACTTATTTGTCTACGATTAGAAATATTGAATTTGTATTACATGTTCGATAATTTCTTAATCGTGTTGTTATATAAATAATTTAATTAAATCATTTTTGTACAGAAATATCACATGACTATTACGAAATAGTTATCTAAATCATATATTCGTTGTTTTGAAATAATTAGTTTTTTTTTTTTGTAGATGATTAATACGATGTATAACAAAGTTTTATCTGTACTTTCGATTTGAATTACTTTCATAATCATCGTCATATATAATTTAAAATAATATTATATTAATAAACATATCTACAGTATGAAAATAATATAATAGTTAATATAACTGTTAATTACGTAGTAGTTTAGTATAGACGAAGAAATAGTTTAGAGATATTAGTCACAATAGTTAATTACATAGTACAATAAAAAATTTTAAAAATCATAAAAACTCTTTTCGCATAAATATAGGTATTTATTTTTAATAAATGAGTGTATCTGTATATGAAAAAATATGAAAAGAAAAAAAGTGTAAGATTATTATAAACAAAAACTTTTATGTATACGCGACGCACACGCACACATGCAATCAACCGACCACACGTATATACGAATACGTACACACTCTGTCTTTTTCTTCTTCTCTTTAAATTGATAATGATATTTAAATGCAAAACTAGCGGAGAACTCGATAAGATTTATTTACTATTTCGAAATTGTACTGATTTCAAACTATCGATTGATTTATTATTTCTAATGTCACAAGTCTGTTTATTTAAATACGTACTATGCAATCTGGGAGTCAATAGAGATATCGTAAGACAATTATTTTCACTATTTTCATTTTGAAACAAATATGTTATTTATGAAAATTTCATGAAGTATATGATAAGAACGAATTATGAAACTTAGTTGTATTATTAGTTGAAATTAGAGCTGTATACATATATACGTATATGTGAAATAATTATTTATTCGAGATCAACGTACGTTCGTACGTCGAAAGAAATTATTTTTCACAATTTTTCATTTCTCTTTTTTCTCTGAAAAATCTCCAATTGGTATATTTTATTTATATAATAATTGTTTGCAATAATTAAAAGAGATCGCTCATTGTAATGAGATTACTTTTGGAGCATTTGTTTTTTTTTTTTCGTTTTTAATATAATTTCTTTCTTTTTTTTATCGTTTAAAATAAAGAAAATTTTTTGTTAATGTAATATGCATTAAATCGCAATCGTCGTTAAAAATTTTCGACGATCACGTAAAGATATTTCACAATAATTCACTTGTTGAAATTTAAATAATCTGAATGATTATTTCTTATAACCTATTTTTTATAATCTTGTTTATATTTCGTCTGCGGATTCAAAAATAAAATAAAAGAACAAAAAGAAATTAAAGAAACATTAATCGCGAGTGACCAATGAAACATTGTCGTTCAATTGCACAAGATTTTCTATCTTGGAAAAAGTTTCGAAAACTTTTTGTGTTTACGCAATGTTTCTTCTTATCGTATTTACAAGAATCACTTCTTTTTTTTCTTCTTGCTTGAATTAATTTATCTTAAATAGACGTAACGAATTATCTAATGTTGACGTCGGAGCCAATGCTTCGTAATAAACTTGAAGTACGTTCAAGAATTACATCACTTCATTCTACACAAATTACAAATCACATATATATATATATATATATATATATATATATATATATATATAACATAGATTTTATATAGTTTATATATATATATTTTTTTAAATATAAAGAAATTGATCATCAATTTTTGTTTGAGACAATCATAATGTTAATGATTAAAAATTATTAAAAAGAAAGTGATGAAATATTTTTTGAACGAAATATGTAAAATTACTTATTTTTTTTTTTATTAATTTTTTATACGAACGTTAATTGAAGAAATCAATATATTATTATATATAAATATATATTGTATACATGTATTTTAATACGTATGAACATATTATTGTATATATATATATATAGTTGTTATAATTATATGTATATATAAGATGATATACATATATATGAACGTTAATACGAAATTAATATTTTTCATAGTTTAAATATAAATAATTATGTGTGTGTATGTGTGTGTGTGTGTGATTTTGGAGATTTTCAGGAAATGATACAATTAACTCTATTCATTAGGCTAATCGGCTAGATACTAAATAATCTCTTTTTCTCTCTGTAATTACTTATTTGAAGATATGAAGATCCTAACTAATTAGAAAAATTGCTAGTTTATTAACCAATTATCTTATTGATGACTTGTTGTCGTTTATGCTGCCATGAAATTTAACGAATGTTTTTATTTCACTTTATCTATTCTTCTGTTATAATTTTTTTTCAAATATTAATTAACAGTTCTAATCATTTGTTTTTAAATGTCATTTATGTTAGAAAATATTGAATTATTTGAGTTAATTAAATTATTAAAAAAAAAAAATATATATATATATATATACATATATAATTAATATCGTTATCTTTCAAATGAAATTTCTATAAAAATTAAAATAAATCAATATTTTTATTAAGAAAATTATTAAGACATTCTTTTGAAATATTTTAATTACAGATATAGTAGATCTATTTTCCTTATTTTCTTATAAATAATTGTTAACTAAACTATTACTTCAGTAAGTAATCCTAAACAAATTTCTAAAACAATATTTTCTAAAGAATTTTAATCTTACATAATAGAATAAAAATCAATTTCTAATTGATATTTATTATAACTATCGTTGTCATCATTTTATGATTCACAGGATCTTGATCCCAATCAATGTAATTTATACTTCATTATTATTTTTTTCTTTCTTTCTTTTTTCTCTTTCTTTAGAAAGCATCAATGATATGTGATATTCATAGTTCTACTATATATATATATATATATATATATATATATATATATATATTTAAACGATATATATATATATATATAATTAAACGACTATAACCATGATAAAAAAAAAAAAAAGAAATCTAATCAGAGATTTATGATTTAATTAAGTTTCGATTGGTTATTGTAACGATGATTTACTGTATTCATTCGTTTAATATTTTATCTACTTCCTATTACTTTTATTATATACTTTTTCATGTGTCAATAATATGCTGGCTAATTATTAATTGACTATGTTGTCTTGTGAATATTATTTTTCTTAGAGTGAAAAAAATAGGGGGAAAAAAAAAAGAAAGATTAAAAGTACACGCGACGTGAGATTAAACTTTTTTTTTTCTTATTTTTAATTACCGAACTTACATATGTATTTTTATATAGAGCTAATTAATTATATACATAGTAATCAGAGATAATAACTATCAAATTGATGGATATAATCTTTGCGATGATATATAATATTATTTTTTGAGTTATTTATGAAATTATTAATGTATTTTCTTCTTTCTTTCTTCTTGATTTACGATTTCAAATAGAAAATGAATAAGAATGTATTTGTATTTATAATTGATTTACGCGTATTCGTACCTATCGATTATTAAATATTATTATTTAAATTTTCAACGTACCATTTCTGTTTTAATAATATTTGCTACCATATACAATAAGTTCATTATTAACTTAAGTATAATTTTTTGTTTGCACTTAATTAATATCGTATTTTAACATTAGCAATGTATTCTAAAAATAATAATAATAATTATTAAATTAATTATGACATTTTTGTCGTTACTTAACGCGTAATCACACAATTAACACTTTTTACAATATCGTAAAAACGATTAATGTTATTGACACAATACGTTTTTATTAATTCAATTATTACTTTTTCTTTATTTTATTTACATTACATAATTCTTATAAATGATCGTAAACATCGTTATTACTATTATTTTTATTATTGTTTATAATCATCATTATCATCATCATCATCATTATTTTTGTTTTTTTTTTGTTTTCTATTTTAGGTACACGTTCGAAACATTGCAGGAATCTGCACAGTTTTTACTCGACCGTGTAAAAACACGTCCAAAAATAGGAATAATATGTGGTTCTGGTATGGGTTAGTATCCTCGCCATTTTTTTTTGTCGTTATTATCAAAGTAATTTTTTTATTGTTATTACTATTATTACTTAATATTTGACAGCATATTAAAAACTAATCGCTAGTTGCGTCTTTTCGATCAACGGCAAGTGCAGATTTTGAATTTATTAGGTTTTCAGAACATTACATTGCTTCGCTTAGTTTCTTTTTTTTTTTTTTTGGTCAAAAGTATTGTGTCTATTTTCAAACAGGATCATGTGAGCAAAACGAGTTGTGTCCAGGTTCGATCGCTGAGTCTTTAGTCGACAAATACTGCTTTCCCTACGAAGAGATACCACATTTTCCTGTATCAACAGTGAAAGGACACACGGGACAGATGGTATTTGGTTATCTCGAGGGTGTTCCGGTTATGTGTATGCAGGGAAGATTTCATTATTACGAGGGTTATCCACTTTGGAAGGTAAATCAAAGGGATGTTAAAAAAATTAATAAGAATATGTATGTGTACGTGTATGTGATATATACAGATACTTAACGAAGTTTAATTATTATTAATAAAAAGAAAAGAATATATCCAAATATAAAATAAAAATATTTCTATCCAAATAAATAAGATTATATAGAATGGGGTATAAAAGTTTCTCGATGATATTTAAAATCAATTAAACTTTCTCGAGATTTGTTAAGTTAATTTTTTTTTTCTTTCATTGTTAAATCGTTACAAATTTATTAAGATTATAGTTTTACAATTTGAAATATATAATATTTCAATATAAATAAAAAGTACAAAAATTATGTATTAAAAATGATTGTGGAATGATTCGAAAAAGAGAGAAAGAAGAAGACATGATCATAATGAAAATGTTTAATTAACATCGAGGAAGATCTAAATGATAATAGACGTTTAGTTAGGTAGATGAGAAAGTGAAAATAACAAATAAATTTAATTTTAATTCTATTCTCGATTAGTGTTCAATGCCTGTCAGGGTGATGAAGCTCGTAGGAGTGACTCATCTTATTGCTACGAATGCTGCTGGAGGATTAAATCCAACTTATCAGGTCGGTGACATTATGATAATGAAGGATCATGTGAATCTGATGGGTTTCGCTGGTAACAATCCTCTTCAAGGACCCAATGACGATCGGTATATTTCTTTTTTTTTTTTGTGCTCAGATATTTTTTGACGATTTTTCATGATCTACGTTCGTTTCTTTCAGTGAAGAATATTAATTCACGATAAAAAAGTCGTTTCTAACTACAAAGATTGAATCATATCATTTTGATTAACTAATTACAATCTCATCGTCGACTATCTCTATTAAAAGATTGGTAATAGATTTCGAATTGCATTAACGAAGGAAATTTGATAACAATTAATTTGTTATTCATCATGTGAAATGATTCGCCGCACATATATGTATATTTATATATATATATATATTTTTTTTTTACAGATTATGAATGTAATATTTAATAAAATGTTATTTACGATTGAAAAAAAATTTGGTTGAAAGTAGAGCAACAAAAAATTAAATAGATAAATGTTTAAATTCAAATGGTTTAGATCATGTCGAATCTTTTTTGTATGATTATAAGATTAGATTTAAAAAAATTGTCATGTAAATATTAGATAAAAAATATTAAGGAGAAAGCATTTTTTATCTATTCGATTACAGATTCGGTCCTAGGTTTCCACCAATGAACAAAGCTTACAATACTGAATTAATTAAAATAGGAGAAGAAGTGGCATCGGAGATGGGTATCGATGATATAGTACACAAAGGTGTTTACACCTGTTTAGGTGGACCAAATTTTGAAACAGTTGCCGAATTGAAGATGCTTCGAATATTTGGGGTCGATGCCGTTGGTTAGTTCCCTTTTTCTTTCTTTTTTTTTTTTTTTTTATTTGAAATAATGTTACGACGAAACTCTTATCGTTACATATTTTCTTTTGTTTTATTTATTTATTTATTTTTTATTTTTGATACAGGATGAGCCAAAAATTTGTAGATGATTTTAAAAAATCAATCACTCATTATCGAAACTTTGTAGGCCAATTTTTTTTCTCAACTAATTTGTAATTTCACGATTTGAAAAAAAAAAAGGATATAAGGTTTCGAAAAGGAATTATTGATTTTTAAAATGATCTAAGAACTTTTGGCTCGCCCTTGTATTAGACGTCGATTCCATTATGACATGCAGTATTATATATCGATAAACAAAAGATTTTAAACTTTTATCAAATTGAAACGTTCAAATATTATTTGAAAAATATTGAATAAATATAATAATATAAATGAAAGAAATATAACAATATAAATTTTTCATAAATATAATAAGAATATTAAAAAACAAAAATTTTTAATCGTTTCGTTTCTTCTTTTTTTTTTTCTTTTTCTTTTTTTCTTTTCTCTTTTTTTTTTTTCTTATTCAGGTATGTCCACGGTACACGAGGTGATAACAGCAAGACATTGCGATCTGACAGTCTTTGCCTTTAGCCTAATCACTAATCAATGTTCGACCGATTACGATGATCATACTGAGACTAATCACGAGGAAGTAATGGATGTTGGAAAGACGAGGCAACCGATACTTCACGAATTCGTTTCGAAGATCGTTACGCGTCTAAAGGACATGATAGATTTCGATAAAAAATGATTTTTCGTTATCGAATTAGAATGAATCGTAAGATGTACTCTACTCGCTCCTATTATATAGTAAGAGAATTGGTTGACATTGACAAAAAAATACAAATAACTCGCTAATGCAAGATAATAAAAAAGAAAGTAATTGTGGATCATTTGACCAAGATACAATTTTTAAAATTGTAATTGTCTATTTTGTATATTAGGCTTTTTATCGATTAACAACATTTTAGATATAACGTAATCGAAGGCTTGATTAAAAATGTCTATTGTTCGAAATAATATTCAAAATCATTTTGTTTACTTTTATATTTGCAAATTTGCGATGTAATTTGTTTTATTTTTGCAGTTATATTATTGCTTGTACATATCTATTTGAAAGTAATGATTGGCGTTTTTAACGTTGTAGCATTTTGTACGTATACATATCCATTTAACAGATCGTTTTTAAATCGACGATGAAAAATATTGAATATTTCTTTTTAATCATGATAATCAGTAAATAGAGACGTTCCGATTACGTACGTCTATTTTGAAGTTATATTAATTTTTATCATCGTTAAGACATTCAGAAATATATTTAAGAACGTAAATCAGAAAGAAAGAAATCATTTTTTGATTTCATTTTAGTTCATACTCGTATAACGTAATCCATTTTGCATTTATTACATTTTGTTAATGTTGAGCTAGACTACATTTTAATTATTTTTTTTTAGAAATTCAATAATAATTCTCATAGAAATTGATAACATAAGGAACTATGACATAGAGATTTTTTTTTTTTTTTTTTTTTTTTTTTGAGAGAATAAAATCTAAAAAGGCAACAAAATGATCTAAAAGAAAAAGAAAAAGAAAAAAATATATATTAATAAATAAGTCATTTGTTTGCTGTTGTCTTCGTCAAAGCACAGAAATGTAGGACATATAATATAAGAGAACGTATATACAATAATTTTCCATTTTCTATCATTATATGATTTATCTATTCTATCATTATATGGATATCCATTTGGACAAAGTCTCTAATTAAAACATAAAAAAAAAAGAAGAAAAAATTATCAGTTTGAACAGAACAGATTTTCATATTTTTTATATCGTAATTATAAGTAGTAATGTGTTAAGTATCATAATATTTTTAATAATTTATACTATAAGCCGTAAGTCGCGACAGGAATCTAAAGGATCGATTTGTAAAACAATTTATATATATATATATGAATTATCGAAGAACTATAATAAATTAATGATTTGACTTTTAATTAATTTCAAACTTCAAAATGTTATGTTTATAGTACAAAATTAAAATAATATTTTATGTATAGTCATGTTTCTCGAAAACTCAACAAGAGTAACCGAGATTTAAACATTAAATATATAATAATATTATATAAGCATTTAATATACGTTCTTATATAGAAAATTTACGAAGCTTTACATAATTATAAAAAAAATTTATTTAATGAAAAAACCGCGTATTTGGAAATTTTTTATAAATTATATACCACTTCAATCTGAATCTCCGTATTTGTACAATTTTTTCTAAATCCGTTCGATTATTATTACTATCATCTTTTGAAGATTTCAATCGAACTATAAATATATCTCTATTATCCATCTTATTATTATCATTCGACTTACAATAATCGTTTATAAATTATTATAAATTATTTTAATTAATTAATATTGAATGTATGCCAAAATAATTTTTTTATCATTCTGTTATTATTATTATTATTATTATTATTATTATTATTATTATTATTATTAT
>NC_057697.1:3542320-3546199 GCF_014466175.1 Vespula pensylvanica
TATTATTATTATTATTATTATTATTATTATTATTATTATTATTATTATTGTAAAGGGTAGAGTACTTATTTGTAAATTATGTATCATCTTTTACAATTGTGATTGAATTGAAAACAAATCTTTCGCAATCATCCTATTATATATAATAATAATAATTATTATTAATTAATCAAATAATAAGAAGAATTTGCATTAAATGAGATTCACTTAATTAATTATGCAAAGGGAAGATCGTTACCATTTCTTTTTTTCAGTGTTTCTATCAAGAAAATAAAAAAAAAAAAAAAAGAAAGAAAGAAAAGATGAAAAAAAAAAAGTAAAAGAATAATAAAAAAGTGGAAGGCTATGTTTTTTGGTACGCTTGGTAAAAAGGGTATAAGAGAATTGGATAGACACGAAAGTTTCTATTTCTTTCTTTTAATTAGTAATTTAGGATCTTCTTTAAATTATCGTTCCGTTAAGAACGAACATATATATCCTTGGAAGTAGAAGATTTAATTAGTTTCAAATAAAATAAGATATATTTACGTATAATACGATTTTAGGAATGCTTATTAAGTGTACATAATGTAAATTATGTAAAAATTAAAGTGTGCATATCGTATTGTCGTTGAACATTAACACACTTATTTTGTATTAATTTTTCTATTAACGAAATTGATTTTAGTTATCGTAATCGCAATTACGTTGATGAATACGTTTAAAGTTTGTTATCACATATAGAAAACATTTCATAAAGATCGGTATGATAAAAAAATAAGTACTCTTTTATAGTTTTTATAACAATTTGTTTTCTTATTTTTTTTTTTTTTTAAACAAATACATTGAACCGTGATCGGAGTAAGATTGACAACGATTGCATTCAACGGACCTTTGTGCAGATGTTCATGAAAATTGAAAAAGAAAAGAAAAATAGATATTTTTTTTCCCTCGTCTAATTGTCTGGGAACAAGCACATGTTCCTTTACATAAATGTAATGTAGTAAATGTAATAAGAAGGTATAATACGTTATAAATGTATAAAGGGTTCCGTGCACCCTTTATGAAAGGGGTTACTTTAGTTCTATAGATTGAATTATTATAATTTTATTTTCGTGCACCCTTGTACATAACGCATGTTATTGATATCCTAATAGATGGCAATTAGAATTTATAATAAAATAATAATAACGAGAAGTAGGGGAAAGTAGGAATATCAATTAATTGTATTATGGGAAACCTAAATTAGTTCATAATGGCTGCGAGTAAGTTTCTTCGAACAACATTTCCTCTTTTCAAGTTGACTAGTTTGATTAATATTAGGATTACGTTTTGATCAAAGTTTGAACGACAATTTTTTATATTTTCTTGGATAATTATTTATGTTTTGTACATCAGGTGAAAGTGTATTCCATTAAATCTATTAACCAATAATACTATTATTATAATTTTATTACGTGATATTTTTTTTTTTTCTATTGGCGTAATATATAGATTGATACGTAATATAAATTCGTACAATTATTAATATATTTATATTTTTTTCAAGATACGTTGATTCGTTCAACGAGTTTTCAAAGATAATTTACTTAATAACAATTTTCTTAGCGATGACTCTCATTATTATTGATTTCGTTTATGTAAGTATATATTTTCGACATCAATAGGAAATTGCGATTAACACACTGCTGGATTTAGTTTTATATATTTAAATAAAAATGTATAAAAGTATATTTTTCTTAGAAAATTTCTTAGACATTACTTATTAGTAAATCTATTATAGTATAACTGTTTGGTTTAATTAATCTGACAAATTTTTAAAGCAAAAGGTTTATCTTATCAATGAAATAATTAATATCAATAGGATCTATTAAAAATATGTAACTTAATGGACGAGATATATTATTTAATTTGTATAAAAAATAATATATCTTCTCTGCAGAAATAAAATTTCATTCTACATTTTTTCGATAAATTATCAAAAGTTGCTATTATTTATAATAATGAGAAGTAGAAGATCATGCATGCTTTCGAAGTATGTTTATATAATAAAATATTTGATGTCCAATTCATTGTTTTAATTAATGCTAATTTCATAATATTATTTTAATTAATGCGAAAAGCATTCTCTTTTATTACGGTATATTATATCGTTCAATAATTTTATACCACGTTCTAACGATTAAAAATATTATAATTATTAATACACATGGATATCAAAAATGTTATTTATCACTTATATAAAATAATAAGATGATTGTAAAAATAAAATAATAAGATGGTGGAAAGGTGCATATTCTTTGACTACTTTAACTACTTATCTCGTGTAAGATAATCGTAATATACGTTCTAATTTTTTTTTTAAATAATCATTTTTTACGTATATGTGCACTTCCTATTCTTACAGAACTTATTTTCATAAATATAGAACGTTTGAAAAATTCCAGTAACGATAAAATCAATTACTCTTTAGTAATGATTATAATTATCTATTTTTCTATTATTAAACAAATATTCTAGACCGTCATAGAAGAACACTTGACAACGATTGCAATACAGTATTGAATTTACTCACTTGTAGTAAAGAATACGACGACAGCAATGATTAAAACAAGCAATTTTTTCAATCATATTGCTCTTCTCAATTTTTTTTTTTTTCTTTATCATTCTCAATATCATTCACTTCAATATAATATTGTATATTTCTCCATAATGAACTTTTTCGAGTACTTTGGTATCATCGCGTTTTACTTGACATTTAAAGAACAATGTTATCGATAAAGCCAATTATACACATCAAATCACTGTAACGATGTGTTAGCTCCTTCTTAAGCAAGTGTCCATGACCGTGATCGAAGCACGACTGAAAAGGGGTGGAGTCAATGGAGCCTACTGCGCATGTCGCAAAATAAAAATTAAGAGATACATTTTCCCTCGTTTTATTGATTGTAACAACCACCTGTTTCTACACATGTATTATTACCTATGTTAGGCGTATCGCAAAGTGTTTATATTACGAATGTATAAAGGGATGAAACATCTTCACGTTACATTCTATGGAGTCCTACTTTCGTACATAACTTCGACATTTAACATAACGTGCAACTGTCCGTAGTAGATGGCAATTAGAATTAATAATGAAGTAGTAGTGGGAAGTAGGTATATTAATTACTTTGTTGCTGAAAATGTGAAACATTTCAAGATGACTCGGAAAGGAGTGAACTTTTTCGAACGACACTTCTTCTTTTCGAATCAATTGGTTCAATTAATTTTGAGTGTACATCCTGATCAAAATTTTAAGAAATCGTTGCTTGTACTTTGTGCAATTATCATTTACCTCTTGCCTGGAGTTGGACATCAGGTAGACCTGTTTTTCTTTTAAATGTACACACGATTAATAATTTTATTATAATTTATTATAATTTATTATTATATATACATAATTTATATTTTTTTTGAATAAGTTTTTCTGTGAATGAAAATCTTCTGTTGAAATACAATGCAATAAGATATTTATAATTTATGTCAGAAAATCATTAACGTGATATTATATTACATGGGATTAGTAAAAATGTCCTTTCACTATAGTTTTATCAGATTTTTATGGCAGACTATCTACTGTTGTCGACTGTCAGAGTGCTGCAAAAAGTAATGGCATTTCTGTGTCTTCTCTGTGCTTATAGCACAACATCCTTCAGTTTTGTAACAGTTCGTGTCATATTTTTTTTTCGATACAAATCGTAGACAAATTTAACTATCGTAAGAGAATTTATTATTATTTCCAGCTAAAGTTAATTTACACACGTATTAAACTCGATTACGAGAAATTTACTAATGACGATGAGATCAGCATTATAAAGAAATATACAAAACAGAGTAAATTTTATGCTTATATTATAC
>NC_057697.1:3546299-3548015 GCF_014466175.1 Vespula pensylvanica
TGGAGTCAATGGAGCCTACTGCGCATGTCGCAAAATAAAAACTGAGAGATACATCTTCCCTCGTTCTATTGATTGTAACAATCATTTGTCTCTACATATATATTACCACCTATGTTAGTCGTATCGCAAAGTGTTTATATTACGAATGTATAAAGGGGTTAAACATCTTTACATTACGTTCTATGGATTAAATTATTATGGTTCTACTTTCGTACATAACTTTGACATGCAACATTACGTGCTACCGTTCGTAATAGATGTCAATTAGAATTTATAATAAAATGGTAGAGGGGACATTGTATATTGATTACGCTTCGGCGTAACAGAAGTTCCCAATAATAAGACAGTTCACAATGACTCCCAGAGTTCGAAGCTTCTACGGAGAGCACTTCTTTTTTTCGAATCGATTAGTTCACATGCTACTAGGTTTACATCATGACCAATATTCAAAGATTCGATTGATGGTTTTTTTAATAATAATTGCTTTCTTTTTTGTTGGGTCTGTGCATAAGGTAAGCGAGTCTTTCTTAAATTTACATATAATTATTGTTTTTATTGTTATAATTCTGATTCGATGCTTTATTTTTCTAAAATAAATTTCTTTTCAATCAATACAATGTTATGTAAACAATTTACGAGATTATGCAATCCAAATATTATCTATGTTTTCTTTTTCATTGTTGACAATATTGTTAAATTTAATTATTAGATATATATATTTTTTGGTTTATAGATATATCAACTATTTACGACAGATTTCGTCCTACAAACAACTGTTGAGGTATTGCAGAAAGGAGTAGCTTCTTTTCTTGTACTTTCCTCTTACAGTACCATTTATTATCGATACGTAACAGTTCGTACAAATTTTCTAGCACTTAATTTACATTTTTGCAAGTCGAAGATATATTTTAGCTAAGGAAAAAATATTTTGTTATTTTTAGATCAAGTTAATTATGAATCGTCTTAAATCGGATTACGAGAATTTCACCGGGGAAGAGGAACTAGAGATTGTAGAAAAATATACGAAAGAAACTAAATTATATGTGTATGTTGTCGTGGGTAATCATGAAAATATTTATCTGAATATCTATAAACACGATATTGCAATTATATTGACTCTCACATATTCTCTTTCGTTTCTTTTTCTTTTTTCTTTTTTCTTTTTTTTTTTTTTTTTTTTTTTTTTTTTTAATAGGATTCTTCAATCTCTATATTATTTCAATAATATCTCCGTCAATTTTAAATGTTCTTCTGCATAATTTTGATATTTTGGATGATGATCAATTAACGTTACCTGTACCAATTAATAACGTTACAAACGGAGGGCTGTTATATTACAGTTTCCTTTTTTATCAACTAACAATGATTTTCGTCCTACTATTACTAGGTTGTTTATTTTATTCTTTGTATATGGTGTTCGTACAACATGCCTGTTGTCAGTTCAGTATAATAATGTACGTGATTAATTAAACACGTACATTTGTATTTGATATCATAACATTGTCACGAAAGTAAGATAATTTTGTATATTACTCGTATTGATTTCAGATTGAAAATACGTCGACCATTTAAGGACATTCCGAAATATGTTCAAAATGTTTGGGTTTTTGAAAGACCTTGCGAAAAATTCGATTGGGTAGTCGACATTATATATTCTTATAAAAACGTCACGGAGTTAGTGTGAAATCATTTTTCTTTTTTTTTTTTCATATATAT
>NC_057697.1:3548090-3550375 GCF_014466175.1 Vespula pensylvanica
AGATACGTTGATTTGATAAACTGTTTTTCCAAGATAAATTACTTAATTGCAGTTTTCTGCTCAATGATCTTCGTCATCTTCGATTTTATTTATGTGAGTTTAAATCGTTTTGCCCTATTGATCGGAAATAAAAATGAAAAGATCGAATTTCTCATTTATTTTTTATATATTATAAAAGACCATTATTTTTGTTTTTTTATTAATCATTCCGATATTAATCATTAGCCATTACCCTATTATTTTACTTGTTTGAGAACATTTTGATTTATGTTTACGTTGAATTTTAATAGCCGAGAGATTATTAAAAAATTTTAATTTGTTACATGGATCGCTTTTAGTTATTTCAATTATTAGAAACATTGCAAAGTGCAAGGGACACAATAGAATACAGTATTACTATTGTTGGATCTATATTGGTTCTATATCTTAATTTTTACGTTGGGCAAAAGATTTTGGATCAGAGCAATGCAGTTTTCGAAGAAATGTAAGATGTAACAATATTTCGTTTCACCAATACGATAATTACACAAAATAGAACGAAATCGTAAAGTTAATTTATAAGGCTTAATAATGAAATGCTTGATAACGATATCTGTTAATAATCTTGTATAAAAAATAATACATTCCCTTTGCAGGTGTAAAATACCATTTTATATGCTATCTATAAAAGTTCAAAAATTGTTATTATTTATGATAACCAGAAGCGGGAAGCCATGCATGCTTTCGATTGGTGGTATGTTCGTGTCGTCACATGAAGTATTTGTTGCGGTAAGTGACAATAAATTAATCTTAAATTTATTACAAATAATTATTAAATTTAATCAATTATATTAATGGCTAATTTAGTATTTTAGTTAATGCGAAAAGCACTTTCTTTTGCTATGGTGTACTATAGCGTTCAATAATTCCAAGCTTTATTTCGACCATAACGAAACTATAGTCATTAATATATACCATTTAATTTGATATGTAAGTGTAAATAGAATGTTTAATTAATTTTAAATAAAATAAAATATGTGCGCATTGATGAGACGGTATCAGTGATTAAATTGTGCATTACGTATGACATTAATAATAATTATTTTGTTTGTTAATTTTTACAATCGTCATAAATTACCTGGATAATTGTTCAATAATCACTTTTTATAGATATGCTTATTGTATATTGTCACTGAACTTGTTTTGAATAAGTATATAATGTTTGACGGATTGTATTGTCGATAAAATCTTGCATTCCTTGCTAATTGTTGTAACGATTGATTAGTTCCTTTTCAAGCAAGCTTCCTAGACCGTGATCGAAGTGCGACTGACGAAGATTGCACTAAACGAATCCTTCTGCGCAGGTCCATAAAAAGTAAAAGTAGGAAGAAGATCTCCCCTTATTTAATTGCTGGAAACAATCACCTGTTTCTTTACATACAGGTGAAGTGTATCATATCGAAAAATGTTAGACGATACATATACATAAAACGACAAATTTTTACGTAGCGTTCTATAGATTAAATTATTATAGTTACATTTTGCCGTCTTACTTTCTTACATGGTTCTAGCGTTGATAATAGATGGCAATTTGAATTAATAATGAAGTGATAGTGGGAAGTAGGTATATTAATCACTTCCCTACGGAAAATGTGAGACATTTTAAGATGACTCAGAAAGGTATGAACTTCTTCGAACAACATTTCCTCTTTTCGAATCGACTGGTTCAATTAATTTTGGGTGTACGACCTAATCAAAATTTTAAGAAACAGTTGTTTATACTTTGTGCAGTGATTATACAGATATTGCCTATAGTTGGATATCAGGTAAACGTGTCTTTATTTTAAATGTATAGATTTAAATGTATATAATTGTTACTGTAATTGTTATTATAATTGTTCTTATATTTAGATTGATTATATTTTGTTTGAATATGTTCATCTGTGAATGAAAATCTTTCGTTGAAATATAATGCTATAAGATATTTATAATTTATGTCTGTAAATTATTAACGTTATATTATATTACATGGGATTAGTGAAAATGTTCTTTGACTTCAGTTTTATCAGATTTTTATATCAGACTGTCTATTGCAATCGACTGTCAGAATACTGCAAAAAGTAATGGCATCTCTGTGTCTTCTCTGTGCTTATAGCACAACTTACTTCAGTTTTGTAACAGTTGGTATCATATTTTTTTTTCGATACAAATCGTAGATAAATCTAGCTGTGGTAAGAGAATCAATTATTATTTCCAGCTGAAATTAATTTACGCACGTATTAAACTCGATTACAAGAAATTTATTG
>NC_057697.1:3550475-3566632 GCF_014466175.1 Vespula pensylvanica
AGAAACTAAATTATATGTGTATGTTGTCGTGGGTAATCATGAAAATATTTATCTATAAATACGAATATCTATAAATACGATATTACATTTATATTGACTCTCATATGTTTAATCATTTTATTTTTTTTATTTTTTTTATTTTTTGTTTACAGTTTTCTTCAATCTCTATATTATTTCAGTAACATTTCCATGCATTTTAAGCGTTCTTCTGTATAATTTTGATATTTTGGAAGATGGTCAATTATTGTTACCCCTACCAATTAATAATGTTACACATGCAGGACTATTATTTTACAGTTTGTTCATTTATCAAACAATAATGAGTTTCGTTTTAATATCAATAGGTTGTTTATTTTATTCGTTGTATTTGGTGTTCGTACAACATGCTTGTTGTCAATTCAGTATAATAATGTACGTGATTAATTAAATACGTACATTTGTTTTTGGTGGTATAATATTATCACGAAAGTAAGATAATTTTACGTACGACTCGTATTGATTACAGGTGGAAAATACGTCGACCATTTAAAAACAATTCAAAACATATGCAAAATGTTTTGTTTTTCGAAAGATCTTGCGAGGAATTCGATTGGATAGTCGACATTATAAATTCTTATAAAAACGTCACGGAGTTAGGGCGAAATAATTTTTCATTTATATATATATATATATATATATATATATTTTTTTATTTCATTATAATTCCTTTTTCTTTTCCTTTCTTAGGTATGTTGATTTAATAAACTATTTTTCCAAAATAAATTACTTAATTGCAATGTTCTTCTCGCTGATCTTCATCATCTTCGATTTTATTTATGTAAGTTTAAATCGTTTTGCCTTATTGATCAGAAATAAAAATGATAAGATCGAATTTATCATTTATTTTTTATATATTATAAAAGATCATTGTTTTTTTTTTTTTTTTTTTATTAATCATTCCGATATTATTTATTAGCCATTATCCTATTTATTTTTATGTTTATGTTGAACTTTAATAGCCGAGAGATTATTAAAAAATTTTAATTTATTACATGGATCGCTTTTAGATATTTCAATTATTAGAAACATTGCAAAGTGCAAGAGACACAATAGAATACAGTATTATCATTGTTGGATCTCTATTGATCTTGTACCTTAATTTTTACGTTGGACAAAAACTTGCGAATCAGAGTAACGCAGTTTTCGAAGAAATGTAAGATGTAACAATATTTCGTTTCACCAGCACGATAATTACACAAAATAGAACGAATTCGTAAAGCTAATTTATAAGGCATAATAATGTAATGCTTGATAACGATAACTGTTGATAATCTTATATAAAAAATAATATATTCCCTTTGCAGGTGTAAAATACCATTTTATATGCTATCTATAAAAGTTCAAAAATTGTTATTATTTATGATAACCAGAAGCGGTAAGCCATGCATGCTTTCGATTGGTGGTATGTTCGTGGCGTCACATGAAGTATTCGCTGGGGTAAGTGGCAATAAATTATACTCAAGTGTATTAAAAATAATTATTAAGTTAAGTGAATTATGTTAACGGCGAAATTTGTTATTTTAGTTAATGCGAAAAGCACTTTCTTTTGCTATGGTGTACTATAGCGTTCAATAATTGCAAGCTTTAATTGCATAATAACAAAGCTATAGTCATTGATAGACATTATTTAATTTTATTTGTAGGTTTATATAGAAGTTCGAATTAATTCTAAATAAAATAAAATATAGGTATATTGATGAGACGGTATCAATGATTAAACTTTATATTACGTATGACGTTAATAGACTTATTTTGTTTGTTAATTTTTATAATCGTAATAAATTACCTGGATAATTGTTCAATAATCATTTTTCATAGATATGCTTGTTGTATATTGTCACTGAACTTGTTTTAATAATTATATAACGTTTGACGGATTGTATCGTTGATAAAATCATGCATTCATCGTTAACTGTTGTAACGATTGATTAGTTGTTTCTTAAGCAAGTTTCCTAGACCATGGTCGAAGAACGACTGACGAAGGTTGCAGTAAATAGATCCTTCTGCGCATGTCTACGAAAATATTAGCAGAAGGTAAATCTCCCCTAATTTAATTATTGGGAACAACCACCTGTTTCTACACGTGCAAGCAACTAGTCGCATTGGAAAGTATATCGTGTACTATACGATAATATAAAAAGGGGAAACATTTTTATGTAGCTTTTTATAGAACAAATTATTATAGTTCCATTGTCATGACATCGACCTTTTGACTTATCTCGTATTACTGGTTCTAATGTATGAAATTAGAATTAATAATAAAATACCAGCGATAAGAAGTAGAGGGGAATAGGTATATCGATTATTACATCGCGAACAACTTACGTTAGTTCACTATGACTACGAGAGGTGTAAACTTCTTCGATCAGCACTTCTTTTTTTCTAATCGTTTGGTTCGTTTATTATTGGGACTATCTTCCGATAAAAATTCAAACCATCAATTGTTCGCATATTATATTATAACTGTTTGCTTGATTCCTGGATTTATTTATCAGGTGATCGGCTATTTCTTTTTCTTTTTCTTTTTTTTTTTTTTTTCTTTCTTTTTTCTACAAATATTTGTACACATGATTATTAACTTCGATCGTTATTACTATCAATGTTATAACAATCGTGTTAATTATTTCTTTTAAATGTATTAACACGGGGATTGGATGTAACAAATATTTGTTTTTGAATATTTTTAATGTAAGGTCGCATTGTTTTCGTAATAATCTTTATATATAATCAATCATCTTTTCTGTTTTTCTCTTTCTCCTTTTTTCGATGTAGTTGTACCAGTTCTTCACAATGGATTTTATCTTGTATAGGACTATCGTAGAGCTGCGAAAAATAATAGCGGGTCTTATTATGTCTGTGGCTTTCAGTAACAATTTCTATCACAGCGCAACAGTTGGTATCATTTTTCTTTTTCTTTTTTTTCTTTTTTTTCTTTTTTTATTCCATTGGCTTTATTTTTATGAAGATGTCTTTTTGTAAAAATATATGAACGATAACTACCTAATGAAAATTTATTACATTATTCAGATGAAGTGTCTTTTATATCGTTTTAAATTGGATTGCGAACAATCTGTCGATAAGGACGAATTGAAGATTATTGAAAAGTATGGGAAACAAACAAAATTTTACGCATATACCATCATTGGTAATTATGATAAAATATTAATGCGTACAATAATTAATAAAATATC
Source organism: Vespula pensylvanica (assembly GCF_014466175.1). Classification (NCBI taxonomy): domain Eukaryota; kingdom Metazoa; phylum Arthropoda; class Insecta; order Hymenoptera; family Vespidae; genus Vespula; species Vespula pensylvanica. The sequence continues at coordinate 3,553,706 of NC_057697.1, forward strand.
ATAATTATTTGGATTTTCACATTGTTGCAGTATTGTTCAGCTTCTATGTTATTTCAATAACATTTTCGTGTATTTTAAATGTTATTCTATATCTTTTTGGTATATTGAAGGATGATCAATTAACATTACCTCTTTTCGTTAATAATGTCCGAAATGCTGGCTGGTTATATTATTGTTTGCTTATTTACCAAATGTTATCATTTTATATTATATTGACAATAGGCTGTGTGTCTTTTATAACGTATTTGGTAATAATACAACACGCATGTTGTCAATTTAAAATTATAATGTATGTAGGTTAATTTTTTAAAAAATTGTTATTTATTTCTTTGTTCTTTTTTTCTTTCCTTTTTTTTTTCTCTCTCTAAACGTCATCAAGATATGCATTTGAATGTAATCGTACAAGTTTGTTCATTGCAGATCGAAAATGCAGAAACTATTTATAAATGATCAAAACTATATACGAAATACTATTTCTAGAAAAATATCTTGGGAAGAATTCAATTGGATAATAGATATTATAATGCGTTATAAAAAGGTCACGGAGTTAGTTCGAAATAAACTTCTCATCTTTCTTTAGATTTCTATATTAAAATTTATTATAAATAATTTATTATTTTTTTAAGGTATGTTGATTTGATAAACAATAGTCTCAACATAATGTATTTAATTGCCGTTTTCTTGTCGATGATAATCATGGTAATTGATCTCCTTTATGTAAGTAATACAACTATTAAAACACACATACACACACACACACATATATATATATATAATCTGATATTGTAATGAGAAATTAGAATCTACGATGATTTTTCTTTCTCTTTTTTTCTTTCTTTCTTTTTTTTTTTTTTTTTTTTTTTTAATTATCCTAATAGATTACACCTTATTCAATAATTTTTAATATTATTTAAGTAAATTTCAATATTAGTTTCAATATCAGTATGAAGTATTACGATATTTATGATCTTTATGATTTATTAAATGATATTTATTTTTAGATATTTCAATTATCTATAGCATTGCAAAATGTAATGAAAATAATCGAGTTCAGCATTTATATTACCGGATCAATATTTGCAATATATATTAATTTTTACATTGGCCAAAAACTCTTGAATTACAGCAATGCAGTTTTCGAGGAATTGTAAGATGTTTCGAAGTTTCAGTAAAATCAGTAAATTAGTATGAACAATTGACAAATATATTGAATTATTTATTTTTGCGGAATAATTATATTGCGATCGAAATGATTATTAATAATAAGCTTAAGCTCATCAAATCTAATTTAACGTTTGAAAACTGTTAATTATTTTTTATGAAGAGAGAAAGTAATTTTTTTCTCGTTTTTCTTTTTCTTTTTCTTTCTTTTTTCTTTCTTTCTTTCTTTTCTTTTCTTTTCTTTTTTTTTTTTGTGCAGAACTCAAGTTCCATTCTATATGTGCTCTATAGAAACTCAAAAGCTCTTATTATTCATGATAGTAAGAAGCATGAAGCCATGCATGCTTTCGATCGGTGGATTATTCGTTTCGTCACACGAAATTTTTGCTAAGGTAAACAAATTGTCGATAAATAAATAAATCATTTTAATGATCAGTTTAATATTTTAGTTGATACAAAAAGCCTTTTCCTTTGCTATGGTATGTCGTACTATTCAATAACTCGAAGCAATATTATATTCATCATAAAAGAGATTTATGATTAGTAATATATGTAATAGATATAATCAATTTCATATATAAAGTGTGTAATATTAATTAGTTTGATACGTAAAATGTATAAAATTCGTATATAAAATGTGTATGCATTCACTTTTGTATTTAATAAGACAATGACAGAGTTGTTGAAAACTTGTGTTATATTTAATATATTTATTTTTTCTTTTTGCGATAAATATAGTTCGTCGTTCGTTAAACGTTCGTCTAACAAGTGTTTATTATTATACCGCGAACATGAGATTTTTTATTAATTTTTTCAGATACTCTTATAATTAATATTTGCCATTAATATTTTAGATAATTTCTGCGAATGTTCAATTTTATCAAGTTGTTCTTGATCTGACAATAAAGACGAGAAAGTATAGTTCTTTTAAACGATTTATGATTAAACAATTTATGATTTGTTTTTCAACAAATTGTACATATTATAATTGTTCATTTTTTATTTTACTTTCGTAAGTAATTGTCATTTCTCTTTTCTTTTTTTTCTCTTGTTTTTTCTTTCATCTTTATTTCTTTTTCTTTTTTTTTCATCTTTCTTGTTTCTTTTTTGTTTCATTGTTTTCATTTTATTTATTTTCTTTTTTTTTTTTTTATTACAAATACAATGTACTCACTTGTATCAAATTTAATGATGGTCATAAATACATACTTCTTTTAATTATTTCCATATTTTATTCATCTATTGGTTCACTTTTCCAAAAAAAAAAAAAAAAAAGAAAACCACACACACATATCACTGTATATTCGCACAACTTTTTTTTGGACATGATATACAAGGTATGACGAGTTATGGTTTCGAATATATACTGTTTACATCGACACGTGCTACGAACAAGTGTTCATTACGGTGGTCGAACGTCGACTGACAATGAGATTGCAATCGATCGATTTTTCTGCGCATGTCTGAGGAATAACACCCTTCTTTTAATCCTTAAGAACAATCACCTGTTTTCACGTTTATGGAAAATAGATATAATCTATCTCGAAGTGTTTGGTATAATTGTAAAAATGGGTTGTAATGTTTTAACGTTACGTACTATAGGTTACGATACTTTTTTCTCTTTGAATATTTAACACAACGTTATATCGATTTCAATAAAGAGGGACATTAGAATACAGAATGAAAAGGAAGCGTACAGTTGGTCATTATCTTCACTGAAGTAAACAAGTGATACTTGAGAATGTCTTTGAAAGGATTAACACGCTTCGAAGAGCATTTTCTTTTTTCAAATCGATTATTTCAATTTCTAATACGTATACGTCCTGATCAAAACCCTAATGAGCAACTTGTGTTGCTTTGTGCGATATCAATTTTCGTATTACCAATGATATTGCATCAGGTAAAAGTATCTGTCTTATATATATACGCGATTGTTATTTTTATCATAATAGTGAATATATATATATATTATAATTTTTTTATTACAAAATTTTTGTAACAAAAAAGGAATCATCAGAATATATGAGTCCCCAATTAAATAATTTAGGGATACGTTGTACAACGAATGTCATTATTTTCAGTAAAAATTTTCACTATACTTTTGTGTCTATTTATTTAAGGAGAAAAAAAAAAAACTCGTTCGTTTATACGTCAGATTTTATAAACATTCCACAATTGTAGTTTTATCAGGTCTACACGTTAGATGTGAATCTGTTATCGATTATAAAAATATTAGTGAATATAATTCCTTCTGTACATTTTCTTTATTGTTATTATATCCTTTACATTAGATTAACAGAGGTACGTATCATTGTTCTCGCTGTAATTATTTCTTTTTCTCAAGAAATATTTACCTACCTAAGAAATTGTTTTGATTCTCTTAGATTAAATTATTGTTTGTCCATGCTAAACTTGATTACCAACTTGCAAAGAACGAGAACGAATTAAAAATTATGGAAAAGTACACGAAGGAAAGCAAATTGTATGCGTCTCTTCTCATTGGTAAACCTAATAAAATTGACTGAAACAATTACATTAAGATACGATGTATATAATTATTCATTATCTTCCATTGTGTTACAGTTGTGGTCAACTTATATTTTCTTTCGATAATCGGTTCAAGTATTTTAAAGGTTTTCATGTATAATTTTGGAACATCGGACGATATTCATTTAACATTACCATTTTCTATTAATAGCGTATTATATGCAGGCTGGTTATATTATAACTTGTTTATTTATCAAATTATGATAATCATTATCATACTGACAATAATTGTAACTTTTGCTTCATTGTATTGGGTATCTATACAGCACGCATGTGGTCAATTTAGTATTATAATGTAAGTGTTTAATTCGTAAATGTATTTTGTAAATATATTTGTTTTTAACTTAAATAATATTCAGTCAATAAATTTTTATTTTTAAAAATTGAGTGTAATAAATGCTGTTAGAATTTTTAATCAGGAATATTAGTTTTTTCTTTCTTTTTTCTTTTTTTTTTCTTTTTTATGTAAATATAAAAGATTGTGAATATGTTATTTTACATTATTTTACATTTTCTTCCAGATTAAAAATACATCAACCATTTGAGGGTGATCATATACATATAAACAATGTTTGGCTGCATAGAACATTTCAGGAAGAATATAATTGGATAATGGATATAATCAAGTGTCACATAAGAGTTACGAAGTAAGTCTGAAATAATTTTCAGTCTAATTAATTTTTTTTTTTTTTAATATTTAGTTTATCGCAGTAATAACACTAATATTGAAATTTATTATTATCGTTGCATATCTCGTTTTTAAACAATTTCTTCTTATTGACAATTCCTACGATTTTTAAATCAAATGTTGTAATTTTTCTACACTTTCAATGCGTGTAATATGAAAAATTTTGATGTAAACATTGAATTAATCTGTTCATTTGTTACAGTTGTAGAATTATCATTAAACTATTTTAATAAATTTTAATAAATATAAATAATATTTTAATAAATTCTTTTTTCAAACATTTGAAAATATCCTTTTGCAAATTTTCTTAAAAAAGAAAAATATATATGAAAAACATATGAAATATGAATATATTATTAAAAAATTCTTGAAGCATGTAATAAATTTTCTTCTAATTCTCATATCTTCAACTATTTTCTTATAAAAAGAATTAAATTAGAAGGAACGTTTATGTTATAATAAAAAAATTAATAAATTTTTTCTTATTTGTTAAAGGTACATTAATTTATTAAACGGTATTTCTAAATGGACTTACCTTCTTGCAATCTTTATTTCGCTGCTAATCGTTCTATTTAATTTGCTATATGTAAGTTATTTCTTCGAAATAGTTGCAAAATAACTATATATTTTATATAATTTATGAAGTATTATATTTGGAATTTTTTGAACGAACATTATTTTTTTTATTAATATCTGATAATCCCGTTTTAGTTGTTTAACTTATTTGCGGTATTGGGAAATATAAGCGATACAATCAATTGCTGCATTTCTATAGTTGGATCTCTATCTGTTATATATATTACTTTTTACGTTGGACAATTGCTTATTAATCATAGCAATGATACTTTCGACGCATTGTACGATTGATATATATATATATATGTGTGTGTGTGTGTGAATGTTTGACATATATCACATATACACATACACTTATATTTGAATGAAAAATTCAATTTAATTGATATATGAATTATATATATATATATTTATAATAATGTTTTTTAAACAAAAAAAAAATTTCTTTTTTGCAGATGTAACATTCCATTTTACAATCTTTCGATAAAAACTCAAAAAATGCTATTGTTCTTGTTAATGAGATGCATTAAACCGGTCGAGCTTTCAATCGGTGATGTATTTGTAGCTTCACACACAGTGTTTGCTGCGGTGAGCAGCGTGATATTTTTTATAATGCTATTCAAATATTCTTTTTACATATATATATATATAAATATATATATATATTACAATATATATATATATATATGTATATGTAAAAAGAAACATTTATTATTTCAGCTAATACAAAAAGCATTTTCTGTTGCTATGGTATACTATAGTATTTTACAAACCTAAATTACCTTAATGAAAAGTAAAATATAATATCAATTATTTTCTATCCAAGATGGCCTTTCTTCTAAGAAAAATATGGTAGTATGTTAGTAATAGTAAACAACAAACTGTATAATGCATAATCAATATATTCTCCATTTTTCACTGAAACTAACCGATCATTCGTTTCATTGATTCATTCAATATTTTCTCTCTCTTTCTCTCTCCACGATAAAAGACAGCCACTTTTTTTTCAATATTCACACAACTTCGTTTTTTTATATATATATATATATATAAGCAATATATAACAAGTTACATTGTCGAAGTTTACGAAAATCACTATACTATTTATTATGACAAACGTTGCTCCTTCTACAGCAAGTGTCTCTTACGAAGGTCAAACGTCGACTGACGATAGCTTCGCGATCGATCGATTCTTTTGCGCATGTCTCTCAAAGTTTGAAATTCGAGTGACAGCATTTAATGCCTTTATTTAATTATTAATAAGAAGCACCTATTTTCATAATTAGAAAATAGATTCTATGGTATCTCGGAATATTTGTTATTGTAATAGTAAAAGGGAAAGGAATGTTTCATCGTTACGATCAATAGATACGTATCATTATGGTGTTATTTCTACGTAAGTATTTTTAAAAAGTTTATACCAATGACAATGAGGTGCAATTAGAATGCGCAATGAAAGAAAAAAGTCGGATTTGTTGGTCATTTCTTTTCCCATAAACTTGAGACACTTCAAAATGTCTTTGAGAGGAGTAACGTATTACGAACAGCACTTTCTTTTTTCAAGTCGAGTATTTCAATTTTTAATACGAACACGTCCTGATCAAACCTGGAATGAGCAATTATTTTTGGTTTGTGCTACAATTGTTTACGTATTACCAATTGTATTGCATCAGGTAAACTTTTAAATACATACGTGATCGTCTTTCATTATGCGATTATAATATATGTGTTTGTGTATGCATGTAATATATTACTATACTTCGTTCTTATTTTTTTTTCTTTTAAATATTACATACGTGAATAGTTTTATTTTATGTCGATTAAATATGTCGGATTAAATTGTGTCGATTAAAATTTCACTTTTTCTTATTTTATTAAGTAAATGTTTTAATGCGAATTAATATTAGATACTCGTGACGTTTATTGTTAAAGATGAAATTTATTTTCTAAGAACGAATCAATATTAATATCAGTTTTCTTAGGCAATCGCTATACAAATAGTTTCTGTCGATTAATTATGTTAATAGCTGTTAAGAAATAATGTTTAACAAATTATTTTTTTACCACTAATTGTTTTATCAATAATTAGTAAGTAAAAGACATTATAGAGTATCGAGTAGAATTAAATGATGTATCAAGTGTATAAAATAAAATAATTATTTTCATAATTTTCAGTAAAAACTTACTGCTTATCGTTATTCCAATCTGTTTATTTATTTATTTCTTTACTGCTCAATTAAAAAAAAAATAAGAAAAAAGAAAAAATAAATAAATAAACGGATAAGAAATTATTACGTCCGATTTTAGCAACAATTTACGATTTTAGTTTTATCAGCTTTACATCTTTGACACGAAGCTGCAATTGGTTATGAAAGTATTCGAGTCAATGATACCAGCTTTGTATTTTCTCTATTGTTATTATAAGATTTCCATTAATTTAACAATGGTTCGTATTGTTTGCTTTTTTCACTATATTGATTTTATTTAATTATCTTTGTAATCTTTTCTTTTTACGAGACATCGAATTACACAAAGAAAAGTTACATATTTCAGATGAAATTAATGTTTGATCATATAAAATTCGATTACGAGTCAGTGACGGACGAGGAGGAATTCAAAATAATCGAAAAGTACACGAATCGAACGAAATTATACGTTTACGTTCTCATAGGTACGTTAAAACGAAAGTAATTTGAACGTTTTTATAAACGTGACATTACAAAATTTGTTGTTGTTGTTTTTACAGTTTTATTTTATCTTAATCTTATTTTCATAACATGTCCAAGTATCATAAGGGTCGTTTGGTACATTTTTGGAACATCGGATGATATTCGTTTAATATTACCATTTTCAATCAATAACGTTTTACAAGCAGGATTGTCATATTATATTTTGCTTATTTATCAAATATTTGGAAGTTTTGCTATAATAACAATAGGTAGTATGTGTTATTCATCTTATTGGGTATTAATACAACACGTATGCAGTCAATTCAGTGTTATGATGTACGTATATTTATTTTGTACAATATACTATTTGATCTTGTCGATATTGTTAATAAAAATTAATTGTAGTTATTTTATCGGAATATAGATATCGTACGATCATTAATAATTATTAATAGTTATTGCATTAATAATTATTATATTAATAATTATATAGTTAATATATTAATATATATATATTCATTATATTATTATATATTATATATTATTATTAATTATTGTATTAATAATTATTAATATTAATAATTAATGTTTATATTATATGTTTTGGATATTATTTTCGTTATGCGTGTTTATTTTAGATGGAAAATACGTCGACCATTTAAGAGCAATAAGGGAGACATGCAAAACACTCGGTTTAATATAACACCTCAAGAGGAATGCGATTGGATGATCGATATAATAAAGTTTCATACGAGAATCACGAAGTAACTTCGAAATGATTTTTTTCTTTCTTTCTCTCTTTATTTTTTTTTCTTTTTTTTAATTATTATTATTAATCGAATTAATTTTTCATAATATTCGAATTTCGCGATCATATACGTATTCATTTATTCATACTGTTTTTAATATAATATCTATACATAATAAAAGCTACATCTTCGTGATGTTTTAAGGAGAAAAGAAAAAAGAAATAAATAAAATAAATAAATAAATTATTATGCATTAAAATTATGCATTAGCAAATATATATATATATATATCAAATTGTTACATATTATCATAATTAAATATTTTCTTCTCTGTTGAAGGTTCGTTGATGCGATAAATAGATTTTACAAGACGATTTACTTAATTGCAATTTTTGTTGCGCTCCTATTGATCATTTTTAATTTCCTATACGTAAGTTATATCCTTGTAATAGATACGATATAATTATTAATATTATTCTATGATTTATTATATTATTAACTCTTTTGTTGAAAAATCTTTTTTTCTTTCTTCTTCCTTTTCTTTTAAAGAAATAAATATCTGATTATTTCATTTAATTTCCTTTTAGATGTTTCAAATATTTAGCGTATTGCTAAATGTAAGAGAAATGATAGAAGGCTTCGCTTATATGGCCGTGTTTCTATTTATTTCATATATTAGTTTTTACGTTGGTCAATTACTTATTAATCACAGCAATGACGCTTTTGAAGAATTGTGAGACTATTATACACACATACGTATATACATACATACATATATACATACATATATACATATATAGTTCAATACGAAACTTGATTTAATTAATTCAAATAAATGTTCTAATAAATAATTTCTATAATATATTTCATAAAAAAACAAAACAAATTAAATATTTCTCTCTTTCAGATGTAATATTCCATTCTACAATCTTTCAATAAGAACTCAAAAGTTGCTATTATTCTTATTAACTCGAAGCATCAAACCGATCGAGCTTTCAATCGGTGGTGTATTTGTAGCATCTCACGTAGTTTATGCAGGGGTGAGTAACATTATCTTTTAGAAGCTTATTAAAATATTTTTTTACATTGAAAAGAAAAAAAAAAAAAAAAGGAGAAAAAGGAAAAAAAAATAGAACATCCGTTATTTCAGTTATTACAAAAAGCATTTTCCTTCGCCACGATATATTACAACATGTTGCAAACCTAAAGAATCTAAACGAAAATGAAAATACTGTGTATCAATTATTCTCCGTCGAGGATGTCGTTTTTCTTTTTTTTTTTTTAGAGGAATACAAAATATTCACTTGTATCAAATATGATAGTAGTGGTAAATAGTGAAATAAAATTTATATTGTATAACCAATATATTGTTTATTTTTCACTTAATATTCACCGATCATTCGATTCGTTGATTGATTTAATTTTTTTTTTCTTTCTCTTTCTCTCTTTCCCTCTCTCTTTCCTAATATTATATATATGTATGTATATACATATATACATATACATATATATATATATATAGTATATATAAATATATGTATAAGTATAATATATAAATATGAAAAATATATAAATATATACATGTATAACATATATCAGTATAACATAAAATTCGAAGAAATATTTATTTATATATATATATATATATATATATATATACAAATATACACATCACTAATAGTAAAATATTACCTCTGACAGCTATTATTCTTAAGAAGCTTATTTCTTAAAGAACCATCCTATGCGACGGTCAGACTATAACTGACGATTAATGATTGCAATCAATACATCCTACTGCGCATGTCTTGCACAAAAACAAACTTTTACTATGTTAAAGTCCCCCTTTTTCTAATTGTTGGAAACAACCATCTGTTTCTACATTTATAATGAATTTCAGAGTATCTCACGGATGTGTGTACGATACTATTACTTTTCTAACGATAAAGAAACATTTTAATATTCTTTTCCCTATTGAATTTTTTCCCCTCTCTATTATATTGAATATTATGGCAATCGGCGAATATTATTATCTTATGTCACCTTTTTTATGTCTCTCTTTTTTTTTTTTTTTTACCATTACCTTCGAGACTTGCCTATAATAAATGACCAATTAGAATACTTAATGAAATAGCGAAAGCGTAATAGGAAAAAGAAGGGATGTTAGTCGTTTACTTCGCTACAGTTCAAATTAAAAGTCCTCACAATGTCTTTGAGAGGTCTAAGTTACTACGAACACCATTTTCTTCTTTCAAATCGATTGGTACAATTAATAATAGGTTTACGTCCTCATCAAACATCGATTCAGGCTTTCTTTATATTTTCTGCGATAACTGTTTACGTTTTACCGATGATCTTGCACCAGGTAAAAGTTTTTTTTTTCCTTTTTTTTTTTTTTGTTTTTGTTTTTTTTCTTTTTGTATTTTCTTCTCAATCATTAATAAAAATTTGTTAACGTGTATCAATGATTATTATCGTTGTTATATACATAGTTATTTCGTTAACGTTATGGTAGATATATTTTTTAAACAAATGCACGCGGAGATACGGAGATATCATGATGCACACAATAAATGGGAATAAATACATTGCAATTGTATCGTGCAATCGAATTATTTTCAAATCGATTATATAAACGTTTGATTGGGTGGATTGGATTCGTAGAAAAGAAAAGAAAAGTATGTTTAACGATTTTACAGTTTTATCAACTTTTCACGTCGGACATTAAATCGTTATTGACTGCTGATTTGCTGGAGAAAATATTAGGTGCTTTCTCGGTTGTCTCTACTTACAGTACAATATACTTTTGTTTTGCAACAGTTCGTATCATTCATTTTTCTAACATCTGATCTTATAGTTTTTCATTAACATGGAACATTTAATTACGTAGAAGAAATTTATTCGATTTTATATAGATTAAAATGATCTTCGCCCATCTTAAATTCGATTACGAGCAATTACGCGAAGATGATCAATTCGAAATTATGGACAGATATATGAAAGAAAGTAAATTATATATTACGATTATCGTTGGTAAGTACAAGCAAATAATTAAAAAAAAAAAAAAAAAAAAATTATATTGAACAGAATTATTACATATTGTAATATTGTTACAGGTATTTGTAATCTCTATGTTATGTCAATAACGATTCCAAGTGTTTTCAATGTTATCCTCCATATTTTTGGATTATTGGATGATATTCATTTAACATTACCCTTACCTGTTAATAATATTGTTAATCCAGGACCATCCTATTATAGTTTGTTAATTTATCAAATAATTGCTATATTCATTATATTAATATTAGCCTGTATATGTTATTCATCGTATTTGATATTCGTACAACACGCGTGTGTACAACTTAGTTTAATAATGTACGTTGTTGTTTGAAATATTCTAATGAATGAATAATAGCTCGATGAATGAATATGATTCATGAATTCTTTTTTTTTTCTTTTCTTTTTAACAATATAAAATATTCTACTGATTGCAGATTGACGATACGTAAACCATTTAAAAATAATCAGGATTACATAGAGATGACGTGTTGTAATATTACACCACGGGACGAATTCGATTGGATAGTCGAAATAATAAAACGTTATTCAAGAGTTACGGAGTTAGTTCGGAATAATTATTTTTTTCTTACGTTCGTACTAATTCATTTTAATAAATTTTTTTCTCTTCCTTTCAAGGTACGTTGATTTGATAAATAATTGTACCAAGATGATTTACCTATGCGCAATTTTCTTCGCGATGATCCTCATTATATTTGATTTCATTTTTGTGAGTAATAAATGCGAACAATAAGCGAGAAATTGTTAAGTAGTTTTTTTTTTTTTTTTTTTTTTTTTTGTAGTAGTAGTAGTACTTCCGATGAAGTACTTTTGATTTTGCTTGAACAATTTTTCTTTTTTTTGGTTTCTTTTTTTTTAATATTTTGGTGATAGTATATTAATATAAATATTTTTTACGATTTTTTATGATTTATCATTGATCGAATTTACAGGCTGAAGATTTATTTTTCATTTTCATGAATTATTACAATGTGGCTGTTCCTTCTCGTACTTTTTCTTTCTCTTTTTAGATGTTTCAATTATCTACGGTATTGCATAATACAAACAAATTAATTGAATACATCGCCGCAATAGTTGGATCTATATTTACTATATATATTAATTTTTACATTGGACAAATGCTTATAAATCATAGCAATGAAGCTTTCAAAGAATTGTAAGATATAGAATTTATTTTATTCGTATGATAATTATAATATACTTTTGTTATTTATCATTAATATTGTATAGAAAATTATAACGTCGTTTACATTAATCCCGTTCGTCAGTTCTACATAGAATTTTTAAGTACTGACGGTAATGTCATTTACCGTAAGCTGTTTTATTTATTTATTTATTTTTCTTTCCTTACGTGAAGTAATAAAATTTTTATTTTCTTTTATTCCATCGCGTTCTCCTGTCAGTCAACATTATTTTCGGACGATAAATAATTGATCAGGTGTCTCTAATCGTACTGATTAAT
>NC_057697.1:3566732-3570248 GCF_014466175.1 Vespula pensylvanica
ATAAATAAATAAAACAGCTTACGCTAAATTACATTACCGTCAGTACTTAAAAATTCTATGTAGAACTGACGAACGAGATTAATGTAAACGACGTTATAATTTTCTATACAATATTAATGATAAATAACAAAAGTATATTATAATTATCATAGGAATAAAATAAATTCTACGTCTTACAATTCTTCGAAAGCTGCGCTGCTATGATCGATAAGCGTTTGCCCGATGTAAAAATTATTATATATAATGAACAACGATCCAAAAATAATAGCAAAGCATTCGAATGTTTTGCTTCTATTATTTATTATCGTAGGTAATTGCAATATCTAAAAACAAAAAACAAGAAACGTAGTAATGTAACTTTCCGAATGAAATAATTAATTAAACATATAATAAACGATACACTCGTAATTAGAAAAAAAAAGAATGGTAAAGAAACATTTATACGAACGTAAATAAATATAACGAAAAATCAATATGACAAAGTTAAAACATCTCAGGTATCCTTTTCATTTTACTTACGTAAAGTAGATCAAAGAAAATGATGATCATCGAAACGAAAGCTCCAATTAAGCAAATTATCTTGGAGAAATTATTTATCAAGTCTACATACCTTGCAAAAGACAACAAATGAATAAACGAAGCAACGAATAGGAAAAAAAAAAAAAGAAAAAAAAAGAAGAAAGAAAGAAACAAACAAAGAAAGGCAAAAAGAAAAAATAATTAGAAACTAACTCGGTGACCCTAGCATAACGTTTTATTATGTCAATTATCCATTTCCATTCCTCCTTATGTATTCTACTAAGCCATGACTGTCGTTTATATCTCTTCTCGTTAAATGGCTGACGTATTTTAAACCTATAAGAGGGAAAAAAAAAAAACGCATTTTGATAGAATAAAACATATTTTCCATTTCAATCGAAATGAATAAAAACAAAGTTCTCAAAAATATAAAGTTCTAATAAAACTAACATTAATACGGTAAATTGTGTACAAGCGTGACGTATGAATATTAAATACAATGAATAACACAAAGAGCCTATTGTCAATACGATAAATATAACTATTATTTGATAAATAAGCAAACTGTAATACAATAGCCCTGCGTTGAGTACATTATTAACGGGAAAGGGTAATATTAACTGCACATCATCGACCGATCCAGAAATATGCAGGATTATGCTTGAAATACTTGGAATCGTCAATGATATAGCATAGATGTAGGAAAATCCTGCAATGCGAGAATAATTTTACTCGCCAAATGGTTTTCTGTAAAATCCGTTCAACGAGACGAGCATAGAAATTGTAAAGGAATACATGTAATTTTTTGTGAATTAATTTTTTCTATTAGAAATGTATTATACATATATATATCAAGAGAACGCTAATACGTTTTTACATTTTTCTCAAGAAACGTAGATGTATTTTTCTTACGATAAAAAAAAAAAAAAAAAAAAAAGAAAAAATCCAGCAATCGGTATCGATTATATCGATAAATTTACATTTTTTCGTAAATTTCGATATAAAATTTATTAATCATATCAACTTCTTACGGTTTATGTTTGAAATCGATCAATACAGTCAACTCGATGTACGTAATCGATTTATTTAAATACGTTTCTGAATTAAGCAATTATTTATTGATTATAATTATCTGCAAGAAGTAACAGATTTTTTTATCCAGTTGTCACTTGCGATACTTGTCAAGTTATTGTTTTAGTTTCTTTTTTTTTTTTTTTTTTATGTCTCTAACATCGTCCCGTTCGACGGATTATGGTTATATACGAAAACTTACTTACCTGTGATAACAATCGTATATACTTTGCTTTGTTTCGTATATTTTTCAGAAATTCTTATTTCCCTTTGATCAGAGAACATATCGTAATCATTTTTAAGATAGCCGACCAATTTCTGTAACTAAAAAACGAAACGATCCTTTCTCATAGTTAACTATATATATATATATATATTTTTTTTTTTTTAATATGAATAAATCAAACAATATAATGTAATAAAAATGATACGAACTGTATCGAAATGAAAATAAAATACACTGTAAGTGCAAGTAATACATAAAACACCTATGATCTTCTGAAGTAAATTGCAAGCCGATTGCAATTTAATGTCCAACATAAAGAGCTGATAAAACTGAAAATTCGATAAATACGTAAAAATATAATATAAGACAATTTTAATGGATACTTACAATTAATTATATCGAACGAGTCTTAATGGTACTTCTATTAAAAAATTTCTACTCGCAACAAAATTAAATTAAGCAAAAGAAATAACAATGATAATTCTAATAACCGCAATAATAGTATTAATGATAATAATAACAATAATCATACATACAAAAATTAAGCAAAGAATTGTTCACCTGATGTAGAATCATTGGTAAAATGTATACAGTTACTGTCAAACATTGCAACAATTGACAGTTCGAGCTTCGATTAGGATCAATACCCATTATAATTTGTACTATACGATTCGATAGAAAAAAATGCTGTTCGTAATAATTCAAACATCTCAGAGACATCGCAAAGTATTTGACGTTTTCTGTTTCGAAATGAAGAACATATCCTACGCTTCTCCTTCATTGCGCATTCTAATTGGCCTTCATAACAGAGTTTTGTGAGTTTTGAAAAACAGTGGTATGATAATATATAATAATGACATAATCAATACAACGTAACGTTAGAATGTATTTCTTCTATATACATTTCGAGGATCGAACCCTTCTCGATACTATTAAGGTATAGATAAATATTAAAACAGGTGGTTCTTCACACCAGGTAAATGTGGAGTGTTGTACTTTATACTAATAGTTTTCAAAGTCATGCGCACTAGCGTCTGTTGACCGCGGTTCTCGTTAGTCGCTGTTCGACCACAGCGAGAAACAGGTGCTTAGAAAAGACTAGTACACGTTAGAAGAAAAACAGATCGATACAGCAACTGTGGTATGATACTTTACCTGCTAACGGATATACAAAGTGCATATTTTTGTTCGTAGAAAGGTACAATCTGCACTTACAGTCATGAAATCGATAAGAAAGCTGATTGATAACAAGACATGTGAAATGAACGAAATTCAGATTTACAATTGATCAACTTTAATGTCTAATATCGTCGCTACGTTTCAAACAAGTGAGTATATCTTAATATTTGTTTTTGATAAAAATATAATTTTCATTATGTAATTACTAAATCCCATATTTTCAACGTTGTACTATTTTTTCTCTTACAACATATTGCGATATATCATTGCAAATGAAAATGCTTTTTGCATTAACTGAAACAATATATATATATATGTTGTTAATATAAAACGTTCATTATAAAATTTGCGTAATCTTTATAAAACTTAAAAAGAAGAACTTTGATAATTTATTCTTATTTATATATACCGCAGCAAAAAGTTCATGAGACGCTACGAATATACCACCGATCGAAAGTTCGCATGGTTTCATGCTTTTTGCTATCACAAATAACAACATCTTTTGAGTTTTTATGGAAAGC
>NC_057697.1:3570348-3575956 GCF_014466175.1 Vespula pensylvanica
TGCAGATTTAAAATACGTCAACCATTTGACGAGCGTAATTTTACGCATAAGGCTTTCTACGGTGAAATAAATCAAAAGGAACACGATTGGATAATTGATATAATAGCTCGTTATACAAGAATCACGAAGTTAATATAGTTTGTTGCTCTGTTTTATTATATTTTATTTTCATTAATTTTTGTCACTTCTTTAAGGTATGTAGAGTTAATAAATGATCTTTCCAAGATGATTTACTTAGTTGGAATGTCATTTGAAGTGATCCTCATGTTTTTTAATATCCTTTATGTAAGTGAAATATTATTATTATGTATTAAATATTTAGAAGTGCCATAGTTCGTATGCTTTTTTTAGTGTTTATCTTCTCTTTCTAAATATGAATATTTTTGATATCGCAGCATATTTGGACTTTTTTTATCGATGTTTTCATTACTGTTTTATTTCTTTTTATAGATGTAATTTTAATTTACAGATATTGCAATTATCTACGATATTACAAAGTGTGAGTGAAACAATTGAATGCACCACTATAATTTGTGTGTCTCTATTGGGTATATATATTAATTTTTACATTGGACAGATGCTCATTAATCACAACAATGCAACTTTCCACGAATTGTAAGATGTTCCAAGATTTCTTTATCCGATCATTCTAATTTATTGTTAACTAAAATGAATTAGAACTCTAATAATGAATATTTCATTATCCTTATTGTTTAATTAATTAAGAAAAAAGTTGTTTTGCATTTTTCAGATGTCAGGTACCGTTCTACGTGCTATCGCTAAAAACTCAAAAGCTGTTGTTATTTATGATAGCAAGATGCATGAGACCGTGCGAACTTTCAATCGGAGGTATATTCGTGGCATCTCATGAAATTTTTGCTGGGGTATGTGGCAAATAAATTATCGCCGTTGAAAATATTATTCTCAAAATACTCAACTTTATAAACGAAAAATATAACCGAAAAAAATCCTTTGAATAGTTTTTATATTAACAACCGATATATTTTTTCAGTTAATTCAAAAAGCATTTTCATTTGCAATGGTATATTATAATCACTATAGTTCGAATAGTTAGATCGACAATAAAAATTTTGAATCTATTAAAAGTCATCGAAGATTTCATTGCTTAAGATAAAAATAAAATCTGTTCACTCCTTTGAAATTCACCGAAGATATTAGATTTTAAAGTTAACCAATTATAAATCCGAATTTCGTTCGTTTCACATGGCTTGTTTTCAATCCGCTTTCTTATCGATTTCGTGACAGTAAAACTGTAAGTGCACGTTGCACTGTTCTACGAATAAAAATATGCACTTTGTATATCCGTTAATAGATAAAGTGTCATACCGCAGTTGCTGTATCGATCTGTTTTTTTTTTTTTTTCTAACGTGCAGTAGTCCTTTCGAAGCACCTGTTCCTCGCTATGGTCGGACAGCGACTGACAAGAGCCACGATCAGCAGACGCTACTGCGCATGTTTTTGAAAAATGTTACTACAACATATAACACCCCACATTTTCTTATTGCGAATAACTACCTGTTTCAATATTTATCTATACCTCATTCCTATCGGGAAGGGTTCGATGCTACAAAAATCTATGGAAGATAAACTTTCTAATGTTACGTTCATTTGATTATGTCATTACGATACTATTATCATGTCACTGCTTATCCGATTTCCTCAAAACTTCGTAATAATGGTTAATTTGAATGCGTAATGAGAGAGAAGCGTAGAATTTGTTGATCATTTCAAAGCAGTCGACGTTAGTTACTTCGCAATGTCTCTGAGTTATCTAAGTTATTACGAACAACGATTCCTTTTGTCGAATCGATTTGTTCAGTTGATATTGGGACTACATCCGAGTCAAAATTCGACTAATCAATTGCTACAATGGTCTGTAATAGCTGTCTATTTAATACCAATGATTGCGCATCAGGTAAAGGTTTCTTTCTTAAATTTATACGTTGTTGTTATTATTATTAATTTTATTTCTGTGATTGTCATTATTATTATTATTATTATTATTAGTTATATTACAGTTATTAGTTTCTCGTTAGTTTTAAATTATTGCTTGGATAAAAATGAATTAATAAGAAATATATATATATATGTGTGTGTGTGTGTGTTTGTATATAATTGTTATTTGATTTTTTATGAAATTTAGACACTAGTTCAAATTCAATTAAATGAATGAATGAATGAATAAATAAATAATAAAAAAAAAAAGAAAATAATTATCGTCACATTTTAGGTCATTATCTTAATATCAAAGCTTGTCAAAAGGTATATACTTTTTTTATATTTAAATAACACATAGTTTAAATAGTTTGTCGATGTATTTATTTTCTAGAAGAAGCAACGAAAAAGAAATTGATTTTACGCTGGACGAATATCACGTATATTTAGTGTACTCCTTTTTTTGTCGTCTTTGGAACTTTTAATTGAAACTTGGATATGATTTATTGTTTCTAGAATTTAATATTATTGTTCAAAAAAATATCTCGAATACGTGTGAGATTACTATAGGAAATGAAATGTCATATTTCCTTTGGTTGCTTTAAGTAACCGAAGTTTTAAAAAGTTATTTAAAAAAATATTAAACACTTTGCATTGTCCGACGCAAAATATTGAATATATATTATATATATATATATATATATAATATATTGTATATTATATATATACTTTTTTTCTTTAATTATTTTTAAAAATCCATTTACTCTGTATTACACCATAAATGTAAAAACATTGAATTTCCAGTTTTATCAGCTTTCCATGGCGGATCTAAAATTGCAATCGAATTTTAACTTGTTGCAAAAAGTGTTAAGTGCTTTGTGTATTCTCTGTACTTACGGGGCCGTTTACTTTCGTTCCACTACAGTTCGTAAACATTTTAATTATATATCCCATAAAATTTTTAATACGATAATACCCATTGATATTTATAAATACCGAAAAAAAAAAGAAAATATTAATGATAATAATAATAACAAAAGAAATAAAGAAAAAGGTAATATTTCGTTTCGTTAGATAAAAAAATTATTCGCTTATCATAAACGTGATTACGAGCAATTCTCGGACGAGAAGGAGATATGTATATACGAGAAATATACGAAAAGAAATAAATTATTTACTATTGTATTTATTGGTAAGTACAACTATGTAAGAATAACAAACAAAAAGTTGTATCGTTAATCAACACATTTTGCAGGTTTTTGTTACCTTTATGCATTTTCATTAACTATACCAAGTGTTTTCAATGTTTTTCGTTATATCATTGGATCAAACGAAGATATCCAATTAACATTACCTCTACCTGTTAATAACGTTCACAACGCAGGAATTTTGTATTACATTTTACTTATTTATCAAGTAATAGCAATCTTTATCTTATTAACGATAACATGCGTATGTTATTCGTCGTATTTGATAGCAATACAACATGCATGCATCAAATTTAGCGTTCTAATGTACGTTATCAACTGTGTGATTTTTTTTTTCATCATATTATTTTTAATACGTCTTTATTAATATTATGTTACTTTTATCAATATTATTTTTTCATTATATTCATTACAGATTTAAAATTCGTCAACCGTTTAACGAACAGAAATCTAAAGAAAAGGATTCGTATAATATAACGTATGAAGAGGAATGGGAATGGATAGTCGACATAATAAAACGTTATACAACAATAACGGAGTTAGTGCAGATTCATTTTTTTTTCTTTCGTATCTTTATTATCGTTTTAATGAAAATTTATGTAGATGTATATATATATATATATATATATTTTTTTTCTCTCTGTGTTTGTTAGGTTCGTAGATTTGATAAACAGTTCATCTAAGATAATTTACTTAGTTGAAATTTCGTTCGCGATGATTCTTATTTTTTTTGATCTGCTTTACGTAAGTAAAATGAAATAAAATAAAATAAAATAAAATAAGATAAAATAAAAAAGAAAAGAAAAAACAAGTAAATAAACCATAATAGGTAAGAAAAGATTTATGAAATAATGAAACTCGTGAAATGATAAATTATTCGTAAAATACTTTTTGTCCCTGCACATTGTTTATTATATTTTCTTTTTCTTTTTTCTTCTTTTCTTTTGATTTTTGTAAATATCTCATCCATGCATGTAATATTCGTTTTTAGATGTTGCAATTATCAACGATATTGCAAAATACGAATGGAATATTTGAATGTTTCGTTATCACTATTGGATCTATATTGACTATATATATTAATTTTTACATCGGGCAAATGCTTATTAATCAGAGCACAGAAGCTTTCGAAGAATTGTAAGATACTACGAAGCTTCGTCAAAGAGACAAATTCAATTAATTTAAAATGCAATAATAATTATTTATTCTTGTTTATTCGAAGACATTTTTTTTCTCTCTTTTTCCTTTAAAATCTATAAACAAATACGTTATTTCGTACAAGACGAATAATTCTTTATTGATTTTGTTTCAGATATCAAGTTCCATTTTATATGCTATCCATAAATACTCAAAAGCTTTTGTTATTCACGATATCAAGAAGTATGAAACCTTGCGAAATTTCAATCGGCGGTGTATTCGTGGCGTCGAATGAAATTTTTTCTGGGGTTAGTTAATTAACAAATATATAAATTATCTGCGTTGAACAATTTTCTACGCTGTTATTCCGAAATAACAAAGAAATGTTATTCCTAATAATTTTTCTACAATTCATTAATGACGAAACAAAAAATTTATTTATTTCAGTTAATCCAAAAAGCGTTTTCATTCGCAATGATATATCACAGTATGCTGTAATTGAATCGTAGGTAACACGATTAATTATATATCTATTATATATCTATCTATTTCCAAAATTTCATTTCAAATGAAAAATAATATACTCACTTGTAACAAATATAGTGCCTCTTCACTATTCATTCGTTTTTCTTGTCTTATCATTCTTCTAACTCATTGATCTATTTACGAACTAATCACGAACATTTTTTAACTCACTATCTATATATTATTTTTCTTTTTTTTTTGTTCTTTTTCTTTTTTTTTTTTTACTATTTTCTTTTTACGTTTATGCAAACGACGTCAGACGGACAAACGGCGAAAGGAATAAATAAAAACGAAATAATAAAGGTAAAGGTAATAAATAAATAAATAAATAAATAAATAAAAGCGAAAAGAAAAATCAATCGATCGAGCGAAGAGAAGAAAAATAAAAAAGAACAAAACAAAAAAAAGAAAAAGAAAGAAAGAAATTTTTTTATTTATACTCACAAGATTTTCTTTTCTCTTTTCACAAGTATAAAATATATGAACAAATTTTTCTTTTTGACAAATTCGTCGATATGTTGTTATTTTTTAAACAAATGTCCTCTATCATGGTTGAACAACAACTGACGAGTCGTTGAACGTAAAATCGATAGACCGTTCTGCGCGTATCTCTTTTGGAATGAAAATTCGTGGATAAAACACAGACGCATTTAATCGTAAAGAACACCTGTTTGATATTAACGTGTAATACAATTCTATCGAAAAGATTTCGAGTATTATAAAAATAGATATACAGATATCGATCTTCTACGAGGGACTCGCTGTAACGCGTTAAAAACAAC
>NC_057697.1:3576056-3578835 GCF_014466175.1 Vespula pensylvanica
CTTTTTTCGAATAAATTTTTCCAATATACTATGGGTTTGCGACCTTATCAATGTCCGAACGATCTCCTGTTTCAAGTGTGTACAATTATTGCTTACGTATTTCCAACGATTGCACATCAAGTAAATGTATTTCTTTCTAATTTATATATGATTCTACTCATTAAGATTATTTTAATCATTATTCTCTTATCGTGGACTATTTTTTTTTTTTTTTTTTTTTTTTTTTTTTTTTTTTTTTCAATAATTTTCAAGTAGTAATGACTGATCTGAAAATTATAGTACGTTGTGCGAATAAAATCCTTCGATCTATTTATCTTTTATATTCCGTTATTTTTATACATTCGATCTGCATGTGAATGAAACTTTCGCTATAAAATGAAATGAAAGTGTTGTCTATTTTTAAAAGAACGCAAAGAGTAACAACAATGAAATCTTTTAAGCGTTTTTTTTTTTGACTTTAGTTTTATCAGCTCGCCATGTCAGACGTCACTCTGGAATCGACGATCAAAGTGTTACAGAAAATGTTAGCTGCTTTATCTATTTTATGGATATACACTACTGTATACTTTAGTTTCGTAAATGTTCGTGTCATATTTGTTGTATTAGCTTCGTTGTTCCTAATAAAGGAAACATTTAGAAACGTAGAAAGTGTATTAAATTTTCAGATCAAACAAATTTTTTCTCAACTTAAGCTCGATTACGCTCTGATGTCCGGTAAAGATGAATTTGAAATTATGCATAAATACAATAAAGGGGGTAAAATGTATGCTTATATAGTTACGGGTGAGCATGTGAAACTACAAAAAATTGAGAAATCCGTAGACGTAACATTAGAGTTATATATACATTTCTTTTTGATTTTAGGTTTTTTCAACATCTATTTTATTGCAACAGTAACTCCCTGTATTTTAAATGTTTTCTTGTATCACATTGGTACTTCAGAGAATGTTAACTTGACTTTACCCATTCCCATTAATAATATTTCCAATCCAGGGATATTATATTACACCTTACTCATTTATCAAATTGTAGGAATGTATATCTCAGTAATCCTAGGGAGTACATGTTTTTCATTGTATTTGGTATTAGTGCATCACGCGTGTTGTCAATTAAGCATTATAAGGTATGCGATTTTCTCACAAAGGTTTCTTTTTTATCATAAGTATCGTAATATGCTTAAACGATGTTTTAAAACGTATTTCTTATAGATTGAAAATTGGTCAACCTTTTCGGGATTACCAAAAATTAAATCAAAAGTTTAAGTGTGATAAAACAATTTGGGACGAATTTGGTTGGATAATTGACATAATAGAACATTATAAAAAAGTCACGATGTATGTCCCGATCAATTATTTTTGTGATCTATTTGATGATTTATTCAATGATTAGGTTAACAATTTTAATAAAAAAATCTTTTTTTTTTATTAATACGTATAAACGCATTGTTTTGTTTTTGTTTAAGATTTGTTGATTTGCTTAATCGTCTTTCGGAGAGTATTTATTTATTTATGATATTCATTGGGGTGCTTCTCTTTGTCTTAAATTTCCTGTATGTAAGTAATTCCTTTCGAATAAGTACAACACGTAAATATAGAATGTAGTTTATTTTTTGCGTGGATACGATTATTTTATGTATAAGCTTAAATAATTTTTAATTACCTCTGCATTCTTAAAATTTTATTTCGTTTTCACCTTTATTTTGCTTAACACTGGTATTGAAGGAGTTTTTAGATGAAACTGTTGCACTTGAAAATTATTTAAAAGAGAATGCATGTTAAACGAAAAAGACAGTCTTTATAATATCTTGTACGTACAATAGTTTTAAATATTTCGATCAACGAAGATATAAAGCATGGTTTTTTTTTTTCTTTTTTTTTTTTTTTTTTTTTTAATTAATTTTACGAAATTCGAAATTGGTTTATAAATTACTCAAGTTAGTTTATGCAGGTTTAACGTATCTAGCAAAATTGCATGCTTGTTTACATCGACTGGAATAAATTAAAGCAATATTTTCTTAATGAAATCTCCTACTATATGAAAAATATTTGGTTGTAGATGTTTCGATTGTCAATAATTTTGAAAAATATATGGGAATTAATAGAATGTAGCATATACATATTCAGCTCTGTAATTATTACATATATTCTTATGTATCTTGGACAGAAGCTTGTGAATCATTGCATCCAAGCGTACACAGAATTGTAAGATTCCTTTTGATACTACAAAATATTTCTTTTCCCTTCTTTCTACTATGGCTGATGTGAAACTCAATATTGAATAGAAAACTAAATTTTAAATCGAGTAACATATAATTTTGTTTTGCTTTTATTAAATGAAATACTTTTTCGCAGGTGTCAAATTCCGTTTTATATGATTTCTATAAGAACCCAAAAATTGCTGGTATTAATGATATTGAGAAGTTCGAAACCATGCGTCCTCTCATTGGGAAGTATGTTTGTGTCGTCCCATGAACTTTTCGTTGGGGTAAGTAGGAACAAATTTCCGATGTTTCATAAATTATGCTATCATAAAATTTTTTATTTTAGATTATGCATAAAGCATTCTCCTTTGCAATGGCATATTATAGTATTCATTAGCTTCATCTTCGTTGATCGAACAAAGCATACCTTTTTTTCTAACAAAACGAAAATGTACTAACTCGTATTAAATAAACTGAATTTAGTAAACGTAAATGTACACAATTTTTATTCAAATTTCATCCACTTCACATGTCTGACTTTTATGTAAATATACAGATATCGATCTTCTACGAGGGACT